>NC_054604.1:1800000-2100000 GCF_004785595.1 Juglans microcarpa x Juglans regia | reverse complement strand
ACATGTATGCAATCATGCGAAAACCCAGTTTTCAGTTACAAACATGAACATGTGTACAAATGCAGTGAACAAGACACGACACCAATATCCAACAACCAACAAATGTCAATACAATCCAATCACAAACCAAACATACAATCAACTCCGTCCACAATCCATCCGACTCCCGAACTCATCGGACTCAGTCCAACATAACCAACCAGTTCACAGATAAAATGAGTTAGTGCAAAAATATATTTAAATCACGAAAGTTATTTGGGAAAATACTTATAGTGCTATATACTAATTTCCAAAGGATCACGGAGGTATAAAAGGTGGCGACACAGCAACGTAACAGTGTAAAATACACTGTGGTCGTGGGTCTCAAATATCCACTTTTGAACGGAGACAAACTAAGACCCGAAATTGATAAGATAGGGCTTAGGAATGTCGGTGAAGCTAGTGGTGGTGGTGGTTTGCCGTGGATGGCGGCGTAGTAGGCGGTTTTAGGCCAAAAATGTCCAAAACGGAAATGAGGATGGTGGAGCTTTACCGGTGGCGGATCGGAGCTGAGGATGGGTGGGTTAGGTTGCTAGGAGGTCAAGGATGAAGTGGTGAAGAAATGGTAGCTGGAGGTGACACGACGACGGCGCGTGGGCTCAAGGAATGCCGCTGCTTCAAGCCATGCGTGGAGGAGAATGCCGGCTAGATAGGGGCCGAGCTTGGTGGGGGATGATGACCGGGGGGAGGGGAAGTTGTGGTGGTGGGCGGTGACGCTGGACGGTGGCACACGTCAGCGGGCTAGTGAACGACGAACGAGAAGAGGGACGTGCGCGCGCGGGAAGCAGGGGGAGAAATGGGAGAAAAGAAAAAGAGAAGAAAGAAAAAAGAGGAAAAGAAAAAATGGAGGGAAAGAAATGAGGTCCAATCCTCACATCTTGGGTCACAGAAAATTATCCAACGAAAATAATTTTAAAACAATATCTCAATTAAAATAATTTAAACGTAATGATAAAATAAAAATAAAATAATTAAATCCAACAATCAATTAATTTAAAATAAGGAACAATTTAAATGCATCACAATAATAAATATTAAGAAAACATATCAAACTTAATTTTTTACAATTTAAAGATCATAAAATAAACTATTTAAAAATATCCGACAATTTTAAAACAAGAGGATAAATTTTTGAATTAATAAAAATAATCATTCAATAAAAATACACTAAAATACGGGGTGTTACATTAAAGATTCACAATCAACCTCTTGACAACATTCACACTTAGAGGCCAAAGGAATCTGTTTTCTTACCCTCGAATATTCTTTTTTTTACCCTCGAATATGAGAGAGAGTAGTGTTAGATTTGAAGATATATGATGCCTTAGAATCTGTAACATTTTTTTGTAAGTTTGTATCTTTTTTTTAATGTCTACCATGCTCTAATCTCTTGTAGACTACAACAGTACAAGTTGATTGAGATGAAACTTCTAGTTCAGCAAAGGGATTTTAAGGTGCTCTTAATGAATTGTAGCTATCTCTGCAAATGACGTGGGCACTCGAATTTGACTTCATGACTTGTTGAGTTTCATGTTTTTATTCTCTAATATTGTTTGTAGTTATAAACTGGAGTTTGATTACTGTTGCATACAATTATTACGTATAGCTGCAAATATTTATGTAGATGCCTCTCTAGATTAGAATATTGTTGATTTTTTAGGGAACTGCACAGTGGAGCTATTATCTTTAGATAAAATGGTTTAGATGTCATCTCAATATGATCAACGACCTAAACTTTTTCCAACTTATTTGTATGTTGAGGCGGTAGAACATAAACTATTTAATTGAAAACAATGATTAGGATTTTAATTAAGAGCAGTAGCTGTTATTTGATAATTTAACGGTTTTGGGCTGTGAATAAATAAATTATATCGACGCTGCTATAGTAGCTGATAGCCGGATAAATTACCTATGTACTGAATATATTATTGCCTTTGCTTTTTGGGTTGTTCCCAAAATATGAGGGAGTTTCCAAAATCGAAAGAATTTACTAATTAACTTTCTTGTTGCCCGTAATTTGAATTCACGTTTCTTTCAAAGTTAATCCCACCTTTCTTGACAAATCTAAGGACACATTAGAAAGATATATAGTTACATCTATTTTGTTTGAATGAAATGTGTACTGGTTTTAACCTCTGGTTTATTTTGAGACAGGGATTATTTTTTACTTTAGGTGGCAAATGCTGGAGAAATTTCAGCTCATTAATTAAATTAATGGTCATTGAGATTGATTTTAAAGAGAACGATCATGAGAAGCATGCCAATCCATTCCCTCTCCATCCTTTTGATCTGTTTGGGTATTCTAATTTCATGTTGATGATTCTAAACCATTTGTATTATTAATGCTATATATATATATATATATATATATATATATATATATATTTTCTGACCTTTTTTTTTTTTGAATGATGATATTCTGACCTTGAATGATGATTTTAGTTGATAATCACATTTTGAAGCAAAGATTAAGGCTATATTTGGATATTGAACTGAGTTAAGTTGAGTTGACTTGAGATGATAAAATATTATTAGAATATTATTTTTTTAATATTATTATTATTTTGAGATTTGAAAAAGTTGAATTGTTTATTATATTTTGTATTGGAATTTGAAAAAATTGTAATGATGAGTTGAGAGGAGTTTGGTTTCCAAACGAAGCCTTATCATGTCTGCATTCGATGTACCTGAGAATCTGCTTCTTCCAAACATCTTCTTCTTTGAGTTAAGAATATTCATGAAGAAGCATTATTTGGTTATGGCTGTCAGACAAAGTATCATATACAAAATGGAATGGATTCTTTTTCTTGAGGGGTGATGTAATATTTTTTTCACTTCTGTTTACCTATAAAAAATATATTATTATTTTTACTTGGGATTGGTTTAGTTTGTCTATAGTTCAGCCCTCTGGTTTATGTAGAAGTGAAAGCCTAAACTATAATTCAATAATAATAGTTGGGGCTTTTCCAATGACTATACTCTGATTATGTAATAGTTGCATTTGTAATTGCATTAAACTGTTACATGTCTCCCAAATAGATTAAGTAAATGCAATTACAAATGTTGTTCTTGTCTTGGTTTTGCTCCTCTTTTCGTATTGTGCCGTTTATGTTTTGACTTATTAACATAATTTTGAGTGGTTCCACTATATATCTTGACCTAAGCAGCAAAAAACCCATCATCAGCTTTTTATGCTATTTTAGAGAGATCAATTGATAAGTCAAAATATAAAAGAGAGTCGAAGTTGTTTTATGTTAGCTTTGATGACAAACCAATGAAATTCAAGTTATGCTACTGCAAAAATAATAATAATAATAATAATAATAATAATAATAATAATAATAATAATAATAATAATAATAATAATAATAATAAATATATAAAAAAAAGGGCCACATTCACCTGGATAAAATCTAAGTAGTCCCTCTCCTTGGATGGGTGAGGTTTTCTCTCTAGAATAGAGGAGTGTCTCTTAGGCTAGTTTTCTATTTTGAAGAGGGTGTTGTGGAGGAGGAGTTGACAAAACGATGGGAAGGATTAAGCCTCACAGACCAGGAAAAAAAGGTGGTGGTGCTGCCATCTACCACCATGGAGAAGGCAGTGCAACAAGGGAGAGTCTATTTGGTGGCAATGATAATAGTAGACAAGGCAATGCAACAAGGGAGAGTCTATTTGGGAAAAGTTTATGAGAATAAGAGTGGAGATTGACATTACTAAAGCCTTAATGAAGGGCACCTTCCTAACCTTTGATGGGAAGAAAACATGGGTGAATTTCAAGTATGAGAGGCTACCTAACTTTTGCCTTAGATGTGGAGTGATTAAACACTCTCATAAGTCATGCCCATCTATTTCAAATGAAGGAAGCCAACCACAATATGGTATATGGCTACGGGCTCTTTGCTGCAAAAGATAGTGAGATTAACCAGAAAATGTATGGAGGTAAAGAAGGTCACCCTGCAAAGGAAGCAAGTCAAGCATAGAGGGTTGGTGATCGTGACAAGGATGGAGTTCAAAAAGGAAAGCCTTAAAATCAGGAGGAAATCAAGGAAACTGAAAAGGGAAGCAATGAGCAGAAGGAAGGAATAGCAAATATGGAAGGAATGCAGGAACTGAGGGTCAAAGCAGATCCAAATTGTTTTTCAAAAAAGGGAAGAGAGGGAATTAGAAATATGGAAACTGCTAAAATTTTCTCATCAAAAGAAAGGAGGAGTTTAATGCCTAACCAAGGTGATACTGCTCTCAAAAGAGAAGATCCTGCCAATGCGAAAACATATGCTTTCCATATCAAGCACAATAGCTCTTCTAGGGACCTCAGTACAGAAATTGATCTGATCTCTAAAGTAATCTCTCTTGACAAATTCTTGACAGATTAGTTTCAAAGAAAAAGGCCAGTTGGAAAAGGAGAGAAAGGGACAACTGCTTTGCAACATTAGTTAATGAAACTAGTCAGAAGGGTGAAAGGACTGAGAATAGAAAAAGAAGTTGTGGGGTATACTTAGGCCTCGTTTGTTTTTGCTAATGAAATGAGATGGGATGAGATGAGTTGAGATTAAAGTTAAAAAGTTAAATAAAATATTGTTAGAATATATTTTTTAATATTTTTTGGTTTTAAGATTTGAAAAAGTTGAATTGTTTATTTTATTTTGTATTGGAAGTTAGGAAAGTTGTAATGATTAGATAAAATGAGATGAGATGAGATATTTTCTGAAAACAAACGAGGCCTTAGATGACGTGGGTTTTACTAAAGAAACAAGAAAAATAAAAAACTAAGGACATGGAAGCTATGACTCAAAGACAGAAGAATTGGTGGTGACACCAAACGTAATGAGTTGCCTAAGTTGGAACTGCCGAGGGATTGAAAACACTCGGACAGTCAATGATCTGCACCTCTTGGTGAAGAGTAAGCTCCCATCCTTTGTTTTCTTGATGGAAACAAAGTGTAGAAGGAATACGAACTAATTGAAAGGAGATTGACATTTGAAAACAGTTTTGTGGTAGACTGTAAAGGTCTTAGTGGGGGATTGCATTTTTATGGAAGGATGATGTGGAAGCTAAAGTGGAATCCTACACTCTAAATCATATATCACTTAATATAAAAGATGTCAATGAAGGAAAAAACTGGATCCTCACAAGTTTTTATTGTAATCCTTTAATTGCTAACAGACATGAAAGTTGACAGCTCTTTAAAGCTCTAAAACATAAGAATACATTGGGGTGGCTATATGTTGGGGACTTCAATGAGATTCTCAATAACAGTGAGAAATATGGAGGTGCTCTGAGATCCTATATTTAGATGGAGACATTTCGAATAATAGTGGAAACATGTGGTCTAAGTGATATGGGTTTTGTTGGGAATAAATTCACTTGGTCTAATAACAGGTTTGGAGAAGCTTTTACCAAAGAGAGGCTTGATCGAGCCTTTAGTAATAATGTCTGGACAAAGATTTTTCCTAACTCTAAAGTCTATGTACTACCTGCTCAAAGTTTTAACCACAATCCAATCTACATCACAATGGAAAGAGCTAATTCTGATATGGGCAGGGTTTTAAAACCCTTCAGGTTTGAAACTAGCTGGACAGACATAGATGGGTTATAAAATAGTGGAGGATCAGTGAAAAAAACCAAGAATGGCATATAACAAGCTCAGCTTCACCACTGAAGGCCTTAAAAGGTGTCAACAACAATTAATGCAATGGAGTAAAAGGAAGATTGGCAACTCAAAGGGAGAGAGATCAACTCCAATCTTGCACATATCTCAAAATTGCAGAAACTAAATAAGGGGCACATGAATGACAGAATTAGGTCCCTGCAAAAGGAAGTAGATAGATTACTTGAAGAAGAGCATACAAAGTGGAAGCAATAAGCTAAACAAAAGTGGCTGAATGAAGGGGATAGAAACACTAAGTTCTTTCATCAGTATGCATCCCAAAGAAGAAAAACCAACACAATAAAAAGATTGCTAGATGATCAGGAAGTAAACACTAAAGAAGGCATATGTGAGCAGTTTCTAAATTTCTTTCAGGAACTTTTTTCCACCTCTGAACTTAGCAACATAGGAGAATTCCTAGCTACTATGGAACCTCAAGTCAGTGAAGAGATGAATCAAGTGCTAATCAAGCCTTACACTTACAAGGAGGTTGAAGATGACTTATTTCAAATGAATGGACTCAACTCACCAGGTCCAGATGGCTTCCTAGCAGCTTTTTACTAGCAACATTGGAGCATAGTGGGGGATCAAGTTAGTGAGGTTGTGTTATATGTTCTTAATTCCAGTGGGTGTATTGGTGATATAAATAACATATTTATCACTCTCATTCCTAAGAAGAAATCCCCTACTAAAGTGTTTGATTTCAGACATATTTCTCTTCGTAATGTTATGTTCAAGTTTATTTCAAAAGTTGTAGCAAACAGGTTGAAGAAGATCTTGCCAAACATTATATCACAAAACCAGTCAGCCTTTGTTTCTAACAGATTAATCACTGACAATATCATTGTGGCTTGAGGCTATGCACACAATGAAATGCCACATGACAGGCAAATAAGGTTGAATGGCTTTGAAGCTTGATATCAGCAAGGCATATAATAGGATTGAGTGGAGTTTTCTCAGATCTGTTTTGTGCAAAATGAGTTTTAACCAAAGTTAGGTAGAGTTGGTGATGAAGTGCATTGAATCAATATCCTATTCAATTTTGGTTAATGGTGTCCCTAAAAAATCTTTTAATCCATCTAGGGGCATAAGATAAGGTGATCCATTATCACCTTATTTTTTTATTTTGTGTGTTGAGGCCTTGAGTAATTTGATTAGGAATGCTGAAGGTAAAGGATTGATTCATGGGGTTCCAATTGCAAGAGGCCAAATCAGACTCACTCATCTATTTTTTGCTGATGACAGCCTTTTATTTTGCAAGGCTAACTTGATTGAATAGAGCCGGTTGTTCAGTTTATTAAGAGTTTTTGAGACAGCTTCTAGACAAAGATTGAACCATGAGAAAACCTCTATTATTTTTAGCAAAAATACTTATAAGGCAGCCCAAGACTTCATACTTTCTAGTGTTGGTGCAAGAATTGCTATGCCCTATGAGAAGTATCTTGGTTTGCCAAATGTGGTCGGTAGAGCTCGAGAAAACTTTTTCAGGAGTATTCTGGATAAGGTGAGGATGAGAATCAGCAATCACAGAGTGAAAACACTATCTCAAGCTAGGAAGGAAATCTTTATCAATGCAGTAGTTCAAGCTCTTCCAACATACAAAATGAGTATTTTCAAGATGCCAAACAATTTACTCAAAAAATATCAATGGTGTTATACAGAATTTTTGGTGGGGGCAGCAAGAGAGAGAAGAAAAATCATTGGGTTTCTTGGAGCACCATGGGGAAGGCTAAATCTGCTGGGGGCATGGGGTTTAGAGAATTGGAATGTTTTAATCATGCAATGCTAGCTAAAAAATGTTGGAGATTGATTCAACAACTTGAATCTTTAGTTTCTCGGGTTATGAAGGCAAAGTTCTATCATGGAACTTCTTTCTTGAATGCCAAACTAGGTCAAAAGCCATCCTATATATGGAGAAGTTTAATAGCTGCTAGGCACCTTATTGAAGCAGGATCTTTTGGAGAGTTGGTACTAGTGAGGAAGACAAGATTTGGCATGATAAATGGCTCACTCACTCTACACTAGCCAAAGCTATAAGCCTTGTGAAGTTTTTGGACAGCAATGCGAAAGTCCACGAATTGATTAACACTCATACAAAGCCGTGGAAGATTGAGCTGGTGGAACAAATTTATGAAAAGGAGCAGGCAGAGATTATTGTTAAGACTCCAATTAGTACCTCGAGCAGTTCTGATAGATTAATTTGGAAGGGTACTCAAAGTGGTTGTTTTACTGTTAGAAGTGCATCGCATGCAAAAGGATATGGCAGTGACAACAAAGGGGCAGATATCTAGCAGCAACAAGTTCCAGAAAGTATGGTAATAGATTTGGAGCCTAAAAACCACCACTAGGGACAAGGTCTTTCTATGGAGAGCATGCTTTAAAGCTCTACCTACTCAATCCAATTTATTCAAGAAATAGATTGTTGAACATCCCCTATGCCCTATATGTAACACTGAAGAAGAAACCATTACTCATGCAATTTGGAACTGTGTCTGCTATGGATGTGTGAAGTCAATGATCAAAAAGACTACAAAAGTGTCACTTTTCACATAAGTCTATGCTGGAACTTATAGAGAAATTGAAAATCTATGGAAGTTGAGGTTGAGGTGCTGCGGGAATTTGCATTGGTGGCAAGGAAGATATGGTGGAGAAGGAACAATCTCATTTTCAATAAAGGATATGCACATCCTAATAACATTGTGAAGGAAGAATGATACAATTTAGAAGATATTTCTCCTGGCAAAAATTAACCATGGTTATCTACTTTTTTCGACGATATTTCTGGATTTTAACTACGAGATACGGAAAAACTCTATTATTTCCTACTATTCCACAATCTCACCAAGATTAGGCAATTTGCACGCAACAATTGCAGTTACAATGCGGTGAGCATTTTATAATCGAAAATGTTCTTTGTCGGCTAATTTTATGCTTTTTCCGGCTACTTCTTCTCTAAAAAAAAAAAAAAAATCATTTTTCTTGTAGTATAAGTGTGCACCAGTCCGTTTGCTCAAATCCACCGAAGGGCCTGTAACTTTACACTAGACTTTCCTGGCCTCTTTCTCTTCTCTTGCGACCAATTGAGTAACTGCGGTATACATAGTGGACTGTTGACGGATTGGGCAATTGTTGATTGAGGCAAGTCGGCCCTTAGTCTTTTAGCCATAAACTTAGACAGTTTGGTGGAAATCTGTTAAGTAGTTGATGAAGCCCATTTCCCTTGTATGAACAGTGTCTGTAACCATGTGAGAGAAATAGATTCGCTACAGTATTACTTCTTGCTCCTGGTATAAATATTTTGAGCAACATTAGATTTGCAATAAACGTCATAGAACCCCCGTTTCATGTGTTTATTTTTCTTTCACTTGAAACCCTCAAGTTCTGGCCGGGTGGATCTAATTGGTCCGCAACTGAATCTTTCTTTTCAGTATTTATCTCTGTATCTTGGAGGTAAGACCATCTTCATATTAAATAAAATAATATGTGCAATCTAGGGCGTATATATGTGAGTCATGCACATTAAATATAGTAATATAATAGAAATATCTTAGACAAAACATGATTTTAATTCCTATTGACTTTATAAATAATTATTCATAATATTGAATAAAAACATGACTCTACTCCGCCTTTATTTAATTAAACATAGTACAATCTCTTTCACAATTCATATATACGACGAATATTTTATCCTCGTGGACCATTTCCAAAGGTACGTGATCGAGGAGCTAAGGAATATTAGGAATTCTGTCGATAGGATCTCAGTGATAGGGTTTTGTTTTATAATTAATTAAATAATATAATATTGATTATTGCTAGTCTTAGTTGTCTATGCTGAGGTATGAGCTAATTATTTTGTCGCTACTCTTATTTTATAGTCATTCCAGCATGAATTTTATATTTTAATCATGGATCATGTGACAATAAAAAACTTGTATTTACATGTCGTTGAGACTTATGATAGCAAGGCAGGAATTAAGAAAAGGGAAATGCTAGCTATTTTCCACTATAAATTTCGGCATCTCCAATCTGCATGCATGTGACCTGTTATTAATTAATTGCTAGTTAAATGGCAGACACATGAAACTATTAAAAATGTGCTGCATTGAGAAAAATATGATTAAAAAATATATAATTAATGGTATGAAATATGCAGGAATATCGCGTGGTCGATCCTAATCAAAATTTTAATCAAAAAAATATTGACACTCCTGCTAGTTACAAGAAAAATAAGTATTGTGATAGATTATTTACGACGATAACGATTATTTTAGATAAAATAAACTCATTTTGACATGAAATAACTTGTCATAAATAAATAATTTATTATCGTTATATATATATATATATATATCATGCATGTGCGCGCTCTTGATTATATCGACCGCCCTTTAATTTATTCCCATGATTAACTGTAGTACTGTTGAATGTAGATAAAATCTTTACTTGGTCCCAAAAATTATATATATAACAAACAAAATCATGATCATGTTGGTAATAAATATCATGACCTGATATATAAAATGGATGATTGTCCGATCGAGATTAGGACAAATAGGCATTAATTAATCATAGGCTGCAGAGTGATTCAATAATATCCCAACTGCGTTTACCAAGGAAGCTGTCATGTTGTGCCAGTGAGCTACAAGTCGCCAAAAGGTTATAAGACATGCAAATACACTGTTAATTTAGAACAAAGGCAGGCGTAGCCGATTAAAGCATCGGTGCATATATATTACTGACTCATCTCAATAAAATTAATAAAAGTTAGCTGTACACCAGTTTGCAACAAGCTAGAAAGTATTGCAGACTGCGCAGTGAGCTGCATGGAGGACTAGGAGTGATATTAATATTTATAATATCTGGCATCTTCATAAAGGCATAATATTATCTGGCATCTTTATTGTGACGATTACAGGTCCATCCTTCTTTGAAAGTGCAGTACGGAGAGAACAGTGTGGGACTGTGCGAGACTGGTGATGATGACTGGTAGCTTTGTAGGGGATGGGGGTAGATTCAACACTGGTAGCTAGCTTTGTTGTGTGGCACGACACAAAATACATTTTGACAATATATTTTATAATAATATTTTAAGATAAAAATATTTTTATAAAATAATATTATTTTTATAAAATATTTTACAGAATTATCTCTCATTTAACACATTATCTTGAAATATGTTATAAAAAATATTATGTATAAACCATTTTTCATTCAAATTTGCTTTGCCCCTATTGAAACTAAGAGGGTCTTGGAAAAATATAATACGTGTATATTTTCTGTATGTATAAATTAAAATGTACAAATTTAGCCTATCTATAATTGAATATGGTCAAAGTAAATAAAGAAATACAATGAAAAAAAAAATATTCTAATCTAGAGTAATTACAGGAAAGTAAGAATATTACAAGAATATTATCATATTATTTTAAGAATATTAAGTATAATCTAATATATATATATATATATATAGATATATATAGACACACACTAGCTACCAGCCCCTTTTAATAATTCGTTTTAAGACACAGAGAAATGATAAGAGACGAAACCGTAGGGACAAGAGGAGATTGACAGATTGACGGGTAGTTTCAGCTATCATCTCTTGCCATGGTGGTTGCAGCAATGGCAGCTGCAATCAGATATATGTCGAGAAATGGTCAACTGTAAGAGCATTAAAAGGCCGTCCTTAGAAAGTGCATGAAGAGAACGTATGGTGTGGAAGTATGCCAAACTTGTGAAGAATGCTGATGACTGGTAGCTTTAATGGGGATGGGGAAGATTCAAATTTGCTTTGCCCCTTCTTTTTTCTCAACAAATATTAATACGTTTGAAAACACAAAGAAATGAAAAGAGACACAAAAGTAGGGATAAGAGGAGATTGACAGATTGTCTGGTAGTTTCATCCAGCACCTCTTGTGGTGATGGTTGCAATTATCGCAGTGTGAACCACCATTTATCTAAAAGGTTAAATTGATCAAAATAGTTAAATTTAATTATTTGTATTATATTTTTAATACAAAAAATGAGAAGAGACATAAAAGTAGAGATAAGAGGAGAATGACAGATTGATGTGTAGTTTCATCTAGCAGCTTTTGTCACGATGGTTGCAACTATGATAGTAAGAAGCATCATTTGTGTCCCAAAAGGTTAAACTGATAAAAAGAACTAGATTTAATTATTTGTCTCATATGTGGGTCAAATTCCGCTTAATAAGCAAGTCCAAGACTTAAAATATTTAATTAAATCATAGCGTCTTGAGCAATATTTTAAAATTCCATTTTGGTGATCGATTATTTTAGTTTAAATATTAGAATATTGAAATATTCCGGTATTGGTGCATTCTGTTGTATCCTTTTAAAATTATATGTGTGTGTGGAAGAGTTGAAGATTTCTAAAATGAATATACATTTGAATTAACATTAAAAAACAAAAAGTAGAGATATTGATGTCAAAAAATAATATTAAAAAACACAAACTTGATATTTAAAGTTACAAAAAACTAATTATATTTATTAAAAGAGCCGAGAACTTATTAAAAATAATGAGATTTAGAAAATGACGAGACATTTAAAGTTACAAAAAATTTAAATTATATAAATCCATTTTAATTATATGAATGCCTACATCTAGATTTGAGATTTATAAAAATGCCACCAAACAAAAGAAAATGTAAAAACAAAAATCCATTAATACAGTCCAAAATGGAAAGATCGGAATTGGCCGAAAGGGGCGCCAAAACATGGAACAAAACAGAATGGGGATGTATAATATTGTACTGGGTACTACATCCGAATGAAGAATTTCAGCCGTTCCATAACAGAACTCAAAGCTATAGTGTATGGTCAGGATTTGAACTCAGGACCTCTGTTCTATGTAAAATTATGATCACTTATCTCAAAAGTTTAAATTAATAAAAAGAGATAAATTTAATTATTTGAATTATATACTTAATAGGTAGCTGCAATCATATGTCGAGAACATGGCCCAAATTTGCTAAAGTGGGGAAGATGACTGGTAGCTTTGGTGGGGATGGGGTTAGGTTCATATTTGCTTTGCCGGCCCTTCTAACAATACGTTTGAGAACACAGAAATGAGAAGACCCAAAACAGTAGGCTAAGAGGAGATTGACAGATTGACGAATAGATTCAATTATTTAAATTATTTGTATTATATGTAGCTTCAATCATATGTTGAGAACATGGCCCAACTGTACGAGCTCGTTAAGAGTGTGTTTAGATATTGAAATGAGTTGAGTTAAGTTGAGTTGAGATGATAAAATATTGTTAGAATATTATTTTTTAATATTATTATTATTATTTTGGGATTTGAAAAAGTTGAATTGTTTATTATATTTTGTGTTGAAATTTAAAAAAATTGTAATGATGAGTTAAGATGAATTGAGAGGAGTTGAAGATCCAAACTAAGCGTAAAAGGCTATGCTTCTTCAAAAGTGCTTGAAGAGATCAGTGTACGGGGTGGGAGTGTGCCAAACTGGTGAAGATTGCCGATGACTGGTAGTTTAGGTGTGGATGGTGGTAGATTCAAATTTGCTTGGCCCTTTCTAATATTACGTTTGAAAACACAGAAACGAGAAGAGACGAAAATGTAGGCATAAGAGGAGATTGACCGATTGAAGGGTAGTTTCAGCAGGCACTAGCTCTTGCCATGGTGGCTGCAACTATGGTAGTGTGAAATCATGACTATTTGTTCCAAAAATTAAAATTGATGAGAAGATCTAAATTTAATTATCTGTATTATATTCTTAATACTTTCACTAATATATGGGTTAAATTCTTCTTCAAGAAGTGTGCTCAATACGTGAAATATTTAATTAAATGGATAGAGGGCAAAATTAGGGTTCAAACTCAAGACTTATGATATGCTATATATGTGAAATCAACATTTATTTCAAAAATTTAAACCGATGAAAATGAGTTAATTTAATTATTTTTATTATAATTTTAATAGGAAGATGCAATCCTATGCCCAACATGGCCCAACTATATATAAGAGCATTAAAAGGCTATATATATATATATATGCTTTGTGAAATCACTATTTGTTTTAAAAGTTTAAGCTGATAGGAAGAGTTAGATTTTTATTATTTATTTTATATCTTAACACTCTTCTTCACGTGTAGGCTAGATTTTTCCTCAATAAGTAGCACAACACGTGGAATGTTTAATTAAATGATGTAGAGTGTAGAGTGAGGGTTCAAACTCAAGACTTTATTATGATACCATGTAAAATCATCATTTGTACTAAAAGATTAAGCTGATAGAAAGAGGTAGATTTTTATTATTTATTTTATATCTTAACATACTTTTTAATTATATAAAGTTTTTGAAGAGAACGTACGGTGTGGGAGTGTGCCAAACTGGCCGGTAAAGATTGCCGATGACCGGTACGTAGCTTAATTTGGTGGGGATGGTCGGATTGGGTAGATTCAAATTTGCTTGGCCCCTTCTTATATTGCGTTTGCAAACACAAAGAAATGAGAAGAGACAAAAAAAATTAGTAGGGATAAGATCAGGAGATTGACAGATATTTGACGGGTAGTTTCAGCTAGCAGCTCTTGCCATGGGGGTTGAGTACGTAGCTGAGCCATATTTCCACTCTAGTCACGTTGATCCACAAAAACCATGCAGCTCTTCAGTAATATATAAAAAAAATCCTCCTCAAAAGTGTCGTCTCTTTACGCTGTATGCTAAAAAAAAAATAGTACGTAAAACAAGGACCAGAATAATTAATCCTGATTTGGGAATCTTGAATGTCTATGATCTATTCATGCATTCTGACACAGCTAGCTCACATGGATACGGAACAGCGTTATCTGGATACTTCATTTAATCTTAAGTTCAGGAATACCAATGCTAGGACCAGCGAAGAATGACCCACAGTACTGTGTCCTCTATCTTCACATATTTGGAGTTGAAGCCAAACACGCTATAGTATTAATTGGGAACTGTCTAGCCAAGTCTAAAATTATCATGATAAGTTTGTAGTGTGAAATGAGAATTTTTTATTTTAAATAAAAGTTTAAAATATGATTTTTTAGTATTATTATTATTTTTGGATTTGAAAAAATTGAATTTTTTATTATATTTTGTGTAGAAATTTAAAAAAATTGTAATAATGAGATGATATGAGATGAGATGAAATGAGATGTATTTTAGCTAAAGCTAAAATTAATGAAGATATTAATTTAGGTACATTAGACTATCTATCCTAAAGTCAAAATAATAATACAATATTATATATTTTAATAATAATTTTTTAATACTTTTCTTATATTTTGCAAATACATTCCATACATTAATTAATAATTTAATTTTTACTTAAAATTATTGTTTCCTAACTATTTTTTATATCAACCTAATTATCCAATATAATATAGTCTTGTTTACAAACATTATTTTCGAGAAAATCTGAACATAATATAGCCTGGTTTACTAATGAAAATTTTAAAAAGAATTTAATAAATTCTTATTGATTATTAATTTGTGAATAAAATATAAATTTGATGGATAAATAGTAACTCGATCTCCAACAGTAGAATTTCCTTTAGAGTTACTGTAGTTTAAAGTTTAAACTAAAGATTTTTAGCAAGTCTATTAATGCAAGTCATTTATACAAAATTTAGTTATATTTTATATTTCATTGACATTTGGTTAAGCACACACATACACATAGTACTAATTACCTATCTTGGATCTAGTTTCCTCTTAATTTAATGCGGATCCCTCCTTTGGAAATTAATGATTTGATATTTATTGCATTAAATATTCTTGATTTTTTATGTTTGAGATCAGAATATATTTGCGTAAATAATTAAAGATCCTTCTCGTCGTAATGAATATCACTGCATTAATAAAGGAGCTTATCATTATATTCCTTTATGCATTCTACATGTCATGATTAATCCTGATTACGAGCTGGTTGCTGTTTCCAGCAATGAAATATTCTTAAATATTAGTATATTTATAAGCGAGTGTTGTTCTTGAGTTTGAAAGTTTATAAAGTATTTTTTTAACATTTTAAAAGCTCATTTATAGGAAAATAATAGATGCAATAATGTGTGTGCAAGTGCTGTACAATCATTTTGAAAAAAGTGAATAAATACAGGATCCAGATGAAAAGAAAATTAATTTTTTAATAATAGACCCTACTCTTTTTCAAAGCGATTATACAACACTTGTACACTTCACGACTATATGTAACATTACTAAAAAAAAAAAAAATTAAGAATCCATTTTTTTAAATAGCATCAAATTGAGACTTTTACTGAACAATTAATACAGCTCTTCAATATTAGATTCTTTTAATAAAACTCTACAATAAAAAACTCTATTATGATCTACAACAGTAGTCTTAAACAGACATTAAATTTCTAGACTCATATCTTAACCAGAGATTAAAAACCTGTTTTGCTTTTTACTCATGTGTCTACAGAGGGTAACTCAGCAGCACATTGTCAGACATGCTTGGAATGTTGAGATGTGGGAAGATTGTATTCCAAACTTTCTTCTTCATAAGCTCTTTGGTTTGATAAATGTCTGTAATCTTTGTTTATCTTCAATGAAGTTGATTTTCTATCAATATATATATATATACACTTTCCTAAATATTTCTGAAACTGTATAATATTGAAATTTCTTAAAGAGGTTTTATTTTATTTTATTTTATTGTTATTATGTGGAAGAGGTGAAGCTCTTAAAAAATATGTTTGATCGAATTAATCATATGTTTGATCGAATTAATCATAAATTTTGAGATATTATATATAAATTCTAATCCTATGTGCATGCCTTCTACAAGTCATAATTCCTAAGGTAGTTTCTGTTTGCAACGATGAAATACTCTTGATATATTATAAAGTGCTTGTTTGGATTTGAGTTTAAAAGTTTAATAAGTATTTTTTTTATAAATAAATTAAAAAATTTTTTATAGGAAAAATGGTATGTTTGGAAAAAATATATAAAAAGTGCTTTAAGTTTCTAAAAAAACTAAAATTAAACGTACTTTTAAAAAGTATCAAATATGTTGAAAAGCTCATGTAGATATTGTAAAAGCTATCACAACTAACTATATATACAAGTGCTTCATTAAGGCGTATGTTTATCAACTTAGTAAACATGAACTATTCAATGGTAGATTTAAAAAAAAAAAAAATGATGACACTCATATATATCTTAGATTGAATATAAATTTCCTAGCTAATTAATATTCCTGAAACCGTAGAATGAGTTTTCTTGGAGAGATCTTATATATATTTATATATATATATATATATATATATTCTGGAGATGTGACGCTCTTAATTATTTATAGAGAAATGCTATTTATCATCCTCACACCACATATCAATATGTGATTTTTCATTTTTATCATTTTATTTAAATATACATATTTACACATTAATATGTACGTGTTTAAATAGAATGATAAAAATAATAAATCATATATTGGTGTGTAATGTAAGAGACGATAAATAGAATTTTTATAATTTAAAATATGTTTTGAGCGAGTTCATATAATTTGAGATATTCTTATTGGGATTTGTAGAAGTAATGGGTAGCTATTAGTAACAATTTGAAAATTGTTAATTATGGTTTTTCCTTTTTTCGCCCACTCAAAGAATTAGATGATTGATTAATTAGATAATATTAGTTTTTAAAGGATGAATATATAATTGTTTTCATATTTAAAACATGCATGTTTATTTTGAAAGTGATTATAAAGGTAATATTTCAAATATAACTATATAAATTCCAGAAATCTGGAACATCGATCGGAAGTACTAGAAGATCATGCAAGATAGCTGGAGTACAAAATAGGATTTTTTGGGCGGCAAAACCGCTAATGGTACATGAGAAAATAAATATAGTAACTACGCAAACAGTGAGTTGCATGGAGCAGTAAGCAACCATACTATCTGCAAAACGGCATAACAGACTACGTACTTATTAACATTATTGTCATAAAATGATAAATTTTCTACTCCTTATTGTGAAAACTCAAAAGGCAGAAAGTAGAAAGAGTACTGAAGCCCCCGGCCGTTCATTTATTTCGCCAGTGGTAACGTGATTATGAGCACAACCCCGAATCTGATATTGATGCATGGATCGATCGATTAAGCTGAGTACAGTGTTGGTATCGCATAAAGATGATGTTTCTTAGGCACTGTGAGCCCGTAAATTTCATCCATGTCCAAGTCTTCCGGCTTTACATTATCACCAGGCAACCTCCAATCAAACCAACATAAGAGGTTGGCAATCAGATAATCAAGGGAAGCTGCAGCAAATGCCAATCCAGGGCATTTCCTTCTCCCTCCTCCAAATGGGTGGAATTCAAAATCTTGTCCTCTGAAATCAAATGGGCTATTTATGAATCTCTCTGGGATGAACTCTTCCGGGTTCTCCCATACTGCCGGATCCCTATGGATTGCCCACGTATTCACAAATACAGTTGTTTTCGGTGGAATATCATAACCTGCGAATTTCACCGTTGTTGCTGTTTCTCGAGGTGTTAAAAGAGTTGTTGGTGGATGTAGCCTTAGAGATTCGTTGATAACACACTTCAGATACTCCATTTTACTGATATCATCCAGATCCATCTGTGACTTCTTGCCCACAATTCCTCTGATCTCATCTTGTGCTTTCTTCATGATCTTTGGGTTTTTTATGAGCTCCGCCATTATCCATTCCAAAGCTGTCGAAGTAGTGTCAGCTCCTCCTAAAAACATGTCCTGAAATTGTTGGAAAAGAAAACATTAGATGTGCGGGAGAGTGAATGAATATTGTAGACTATTTCAAACACACACACACACACACATATATATATATATATAGAGAGAGAGAGAGAGAGATACCAATAAAATTGCTTTGAGGTTATCTTTTGTGAAGGCAAAGTCGAGCATGCCATCCCTTTGCAGGTGAAGGAGAATATCAACGAAATCTTTCTTATTAGACTGAGCAACAACACCACTTTCCATTAGAGTCTTGTGGTCTTCAATCACTTGATCAAAGAATGTATCTAATTCTTTGAAAGTGCCTTTCACACTTGAGATGAATCCCGTAAGAACATCAACCCATGCCAAATAAGGGAAAAAATCACCCAAACAGAATTTCATCAATTGCACCATCACCTGTCTTGATAGTTGTCCAAAGGTCATCTTACCATCTTCTTCTTCAATCTTCTGTCCAAGTGTACTTCTAGAGATTATGTTGTCTGAGACTTCAATCAACATTTCGCTTAGATTAACAGGGGTTTGAGTAACGCATGCCTTCCGTATCTTATCTCCAAGTGCGGCAATTTCTTCTTCCCTTATATGCTGGAATGATTGCACTCTTTTGATGCTCAAAAGTTCGAGGACACAGATTTTCTTAGCTTGCCTCCAATACTCACCATAGTGCGCGAACCCTATGTCTGTGCAACCATAGAGCAAGATTTTGGCAGCTGTGTTCTGAGGCCGGTTTGCGAAATCAATATCTTGCGCCTTCATCAATTGTCTGGCCATATCTACAGATGAAACCACAAGGGTGTTGACATGGCCCAACTCTAAGAGCATGACAGGGCCATACTTCTTAGAAAGTGCTCGAAGAGATCGGTGTGGAAGTGAGCCAAATTGGTGAAGATTGCCAATGATTGGTAGCTTTGGTGGGGATGGGGGTAAATGATATTTGGGTTTGCCTCTTCTAAGAAATTTGAAAATAAAAAGAATTGAGAAGAGGCATAAAAGTAGAGAAAAGAGGGAATTCATGGGTAATTCGTGTAGCTCTTGCCACATTCGTTGCAACCATTGTAGCTGAGCCATTTCCTCTCTTAAGTGTGTTGCACTATACTGAACTACGTACCCAGCAGCTCTTTCGTTGTATATATATAGAGCTGAGTGCGGGCATGTACATCATGTCACGTGGTATGTCGATGACGATGTGCCAGCTACCATTATTCAACTCTTCACCTAACACATTTTGTTAAAACCAGGTGGTTGTACACCTGTGGACCCATTTTTACGAGTCTGGCCTCTGATTCTGTTTCTAATTAACACTCTTTGGCATCCGCTCCATTCTGATCGACTCAGTAAAATTGGAGCCCTTGCATCTGCATCTTTCTTTTTTATGTGTGGATTATTTTTTACCATTTAGGGGTTTTTTTAGCATTTCCAACCCCCCCCCCCAAAAAAAAAAAAAAAAAGCAAATCAATTGAAATTACTACATTGAGAAATTTATTTTTAGGGACGATGATAAATCCTTTTCGAAGTTGACTTTCTGGGACGAAATCAAGCGTCTCCAGAAAGAAATTCGTTTGGATGCACTGAAATCCATTCAAACAGTATTGTAATTTACGTTTGAATGCAAAGTTAATTGTTTGAATAATAGTCCTGGCAGGAAAGCACAAAAAAATGTGGCGGGAGAAAGTCAGAAACCATTCAAATGCTATCTTTATTGATACGAACAGTTTTTTTAGTGGGAAGATATAAATAATTCTGGCGGGATGGTTGCTATACTTAGGGCTGAGCAAAAATCGGACAATTCGACTCCAAATCCGACTCCGCTCCGGCTCCGCTCCGACTCCGATTAGTCGGAGTCAAAGTCGGAGTTTTTTTCCTCTTGGAAGTCGGAGTCAGAGTCGGAGTCAATGATGAACCGACTCCGACTCCGCTCCGACCCTCCGCCTCTGAATCCGACTCCGCCTCCGCCTCCGACTTGGCCCTCCGACTCCGCCTCCGCCTCCGATTTTATACATATTTTATAAAAAAAATGTGTTTTTCTATATATTAATCATTTAAATTTTATACAACTATATCTTATATAGTTAGTTAAACTCAATAATATACTAGTTAAATAATATATTTATACTATAATATATAGACTAAATTGACTAATAATAGTTTAGTATATGACTATATGTAAATATCATACTATTACAAATTTACAATATTACTAATTTACTACCATGTAACACTAAATTACTAATGTATAAATATAATAGCATGTAATACTAATGTATATATAATATACTATAAACACTAAGATGCATAATAACATCAACATGTAATACAAATGGATAAACACTAATCTATAAATTTATAATAACATTTAATACTAATGTATAAAGTATAATAACTAAAGTATTATTCATATAAATTTTATATAATAATATCTTGTATTAATTATATTTTTTGACCTAATAAATTCTCAATATATTCCTTTTGATAAATATATTAGTAATACTATATTAGTAATACTAATACACACTATTCATTAGTATAATAATTAGATTTATGGCCTAATACTAATACTATTAGTAATCCACTTTAAGTCTATATATAAATTACTATATAAATCACTATAGTATTAATTACTAATACTATATTACTATATGATACTATTAACTATAGTGAATCAGTGATATACTAGTATTAGACTACTAGTATACTAATACTATCAGTGATATATTTAGTATAATATTTATATTAATACTATTATATAGTTATACTAAATTAAAATCACTATAGCAAATACTAATATATAGTTATGCTAATCACTATAACTAATACTAATACTAATATAGACTATAGTTATAACTTATAGTATTATACCTATACTAAATCACTATAACTTATACTAATATATTATATTAAATTTATATAGTTATACTAAATCACTATAACTTATACTAATATAGTTATACTAATCACTAGAACTATATATAGTATTAATATCACTATTAGTATAATATATAGTATTAATATATATTACTTGTTTTATTTAATTGTATTTTTTGTTATAATCAAAAGTTTAATAAGTTTAGATTGTAATTTTAAGAAAATTGAAATTTGAAAGCCCACAATTTTTTTTTTTTTTAAAAAGTGGGTCAAATATGAAGTTAGAAAAGACAAAAAAAAAGTCCAAAAATCCGACTCCTCTCCGACTCTGCTCCGACAAGTCGGAGTCGGAGTCAGAGCGGATTCGGCACAGTTCGGAGTCGGAGTCGGAGGTCGGATTCGACCTCCAACACAGTTGGAGTCAGAGTCGGAGGATGGGCCCTCCGACTCCGAAAGGGTTGGTGCTCAGCCCTAACTATACTGTTCGGATGGTAATTTTAAGTTCGAACATATTTACAAACCATTGGAATACAAAATACTAGAGTTCGAACCGAGGCGTAATCTATGTAAATTTAATTATAGAAATTTATTGGAAGAAATTCAGTTATTTATTGAAATAATTAACATTTTGAAAAGATGACAAGTGTACATATATGAATTAATTATTATTTATGGTAAATTAAAATATACTACATATGTCGTTCTAGAAATTTTATATAATTAATTTAAAAATTTTATATGTCAAATAGTAAGTAAAACAAGAAAAATGATTTTTGATAAGAAATAAACTAACTATATTTAACAAATAAAAACGATATAGTAATAAAGTTACAACGTTCGATACAAAATAAAAAGACAGAGAGGTAAGTAAAATTACTGTGTCAGACTATCTAGGTCATCCTGGATACAGTAATGCATCCCTCAATCTTTTGCAGTCAAATCATGATGAGCGCAATGATCATCTCCATGTCCTGGATCAAATGTTTGCGATGCTCCTCGAGCATCGATCGCATCTCCTGGGTAGTAGCCTCGGCAACCTCTCTATCAGAACGGGCATTCCTAGAAGCTGGATCACGCTCCGTGCCATTACCTTGTGCCACTGCAACATTAACGCATGCCTTCCGCAAGTGACACTTGCTCTTGCTAAAAGCTAGTGATCTCTTTAAAGGGCCCGATTTATGGTTACCGCCGCTTTGTCATTAGCACTTCAACTCCTGAATCAATTAGGAGGTTAGAGATAATCAATGCATATGGTATACTACCTCCAATTGAATATCATGACTTAAATCGAATGCGCATGACAAAGTATAAAGGTAGATTAATTGGCTCTCCTTGTGCTATTTGTAACATAAATCGAGCTCGTTCTATGCTGAAGTCAGTCTTATGTTTCCTCGGATCAATATTATGAGATACAATCAAATTCATCATGCAAAAAAATGCAATACAATCAACTTGTTTGATCACCTTGCTGCTATCATACGGAGGAGCCGAATCGTGATGCATCAACTGACAAATCTCATCGTGCGTTAGACCGTCGTCTGCTGGAGTCTCATCCTCGCTTGCATCTTCACCATCTATCATTGCAGCTGCTTGTTGTGTAGGGTATGCACCAAAGTCATAGGAGATGCCAATAAAGTCAGCTTTACTGTCTACTGATATAGTAATAGTCACACCCCGAATAACGAACGAGAACGAATCCTCATTAGGATCTATTTGACCCATAGCCCGATAAAACTCTACGACCATATCAGGATAGGCCACCCCTCGCCACAGAAAAATTGGGCTCCATCCTCTATCACTAATAGAAAATAGGCTTCTTTCATCTCAAACAAAATCACGGAAGTCTTCTATACTTATCTTCTGCTCAACCAAGATCGGCCACCTCGGATGATCACTAGCTTCACTGCTAGGTTGACCCTCCCTCCCACGTTTTCTTCCAACATTGGCCATTAATTCACTGTTCGAAAACAAAATGAATATAAATAAAATGACAAGCTGTAAAAGGACAATTATATTTTTTTTTCTGACCATTGTTGAAACAACCAGGTAGACTATTCGAACTACAAAGAATATTGAACGAACATAATTGAACACAATTCAAACGATTTATGTTTATTCGAACAAAACAGAATCACTGTTCGAACGGACTATACACATTCAAACGAATAAACATACATTTCTCTTGTTGAACTTAACGTTCGAACAGGTTTACAAATTCGAACATTCCTCAAGCAAGTTCGAACGAATTATTTATGTTTGACCAAAAACCAAGTTGTTCTAACAAAATTAAAGCGTTTGAGCACTGCCTTCATTCGAAGAGGCTCAAATAAATTCATCTCGTTCAAATTAAATTTTCATGACGTCTGAACAGATACCCAACTATTGGCATAGATTTTTTCATTTTCAAACAATATATTGGGAAGAAATCGTTTTGTCACAAAAAAAAAAAAATTCCGTTCAAACGAGTTCGGACTGGTCGGCCACATTTCATCCCTAAAAGTACATTTTTGAGATGAAAAAAATTTCGTTTCCCAATACTTTTTGAGACGAATTTTTGTTTGTCTCTAATTTTATTTTGGGACAAAATTCTGATATTTTGGGATGAAATTTTTCGTCCTAAAAAACATATTTTCTTGTAGTAAATATTACAACCTTAGTTTAAGTTCTGTTTGGTTGCTCTGATATTGAGGAGCTTTGGCAAATGTGACACATGAAAATCGTCAAGAAGTTTGAAATGATTATGGTTGTAATGTCTCCTTGCAATTAGGGCTGATTTGGGAAGTGAGATGATATGACAATTTTGTGAATGATTGTAGTATAGTTTGTGAATGGTAGTGAGATATATACTTTTGTATTTTGTATTTTTTGGAGTTTGTGAAATGAGAGAGAAAAAGTTGAGTAAAAAATATTATAAAATTAAAATATTATTATAATATAGTTTTATAATATTATTTTTGTTTAAAAATTTAAGAAAGTTGAATTATTTTTTATTTTTTATTTGAACGTTTAGAAAAGTTAAAATGATTAGTTTGAAAATATTTGTATTTGAATTATATTTAAAAATGAGATGAAATGAGATAAAATGAGATAGAAAATTTTAGAAAGAGATGATTTTGGCACAAGTAGACATTTCAATTTGTTTGACACTACAAGCAGCTAGGGGTGATAAATAGTCTGGTCCGAACCAAATCGGACCGAGACTGAAACAGTCGGTCTCGGTCAACGTTTTAGAAGACCGAAAAGTTTTGGTCCGGTCCACAGTCCAAGGTTTTTCCGAACCGGACCGAATGAAAAATAAAAATAAAAAAATATTTTATATATATTATTTATATAATAATTATAGAATTAAGAATATAAAATTTTAAATATGTTATTCATACTTGTTAATATTCTATAAATTAACAATATTTTATATATATTTTCATCTAACTTATCACTATTAACAATATAAAATTTTAAATATGTTATTAATACTTGTTAATATTCTATGAATTAACTAATATATAATATCAATTAGTTAATTATATAGTAATTATATAAATTAATAATATAATTTTCATCTAATTTATTATCATTGACTATATAAAATATTTTTTTATTGAGTTTGTTACATAATTCACATTAACTATCGGTCCAGTCCGATCCTTATGGGTGTTCAGTCCGGTCCAGTCTGAAAAAATAATAGATAAAAAATATTCAATCCATCACTAGATCAGACCGAATCAGACTGGATCGGACTATTTTCACACCAACAACCAGCTTCCAACGTGAGTTGGATGGGCACATTTTTCAAGTATTGCGACTAGTTGGCACCGGTTTTTTTATTTGCTAATTATTAGTTTATTCGGGTTGACGAACTATCACATGATTATACAAGACAAAAATGATTTATGCAAGTGCGTGCAAGTCCAGTACGTCATTTGAAAAGAAAAATTAATTTAGAAAATTCACTTTTTAATTAGAAAAGTACTAGTTAAATCGATGAAAATGAACGATTAAATTTTTTATTTTTATTATTAATTTTTTTTATTTAATAGTTAAAGAAGTGAATATTAATAAATTTATATATTTTTTATTTTTTTAAAATATTTAAAGATGTATAAAAAATGATTTAAAAAATAAAAAGAATAAAAAATTAAATTTATACTTATCAGTTGATTTCTTCAGTTAATTCATCAGTCCGTGTAGAACGTACGATCCATTAAATTATATCTAATATTACTCATGATATCCCTGCATACATGGTCTTCGTGCTTCAATAATAATGCTTCAATGAGCTAGTGCCGTTACGTTAATTCCAAGTTTCCAACCATAGTTTTTTGGATTTAACCGACAATTAATTCCAAGTCAAAGTACAAGGCCGAATAGAAAAAGGAAAGGAAAGCACCATGATTGAGATGGTCCGGATCCACAAACTCAGGACTGAAGAAGTGCATCCGAATTAATTATTTGATATCAAATAATTCTATGCGCAAGTGTCTTGGCTGAATAAATGCATGATTGTGGAAAATAGTGCTAGCTATTAATACAAGTGTCCGTGATGTTGGAGCGAGGGAAGGGGGAGGCCGTATGAGATCAGGAAATTATCAAGTGATCTATGTATATATTACTATTGCAGTCATGCAATCATGCATGCATGGATCTCAACACATACATATATATATATATATATATATTTAATTTACTGGTAAATGTTTTCTATACATTCGAAAGTGGATTAATCCGTTATATATTATATTGACCTGATCAATCCAGATTCATGGTCAATGAGGCTCATGATCCTTCTACTGATCCCTAAACTTTAAACAGTCGTCTTGATCAATATTAGATTGCTGTAGACTGTAGTTTCCAATGTGTTGTGCCTTTTCGGGAGGTATTTTTAGGCCACAGGTACACCACACACTAATAAGTGATTTGTCATTTTTATCATTCTATTTAAATACGTAAATATTAATGTCTAAATACATGTGTTTAAATAGAATGACAAAAATAAAAATTATATATTGATGTGAAATATGAGATTGAGAGTAGTATTTTTCAAATAGATATTTCCTCCTCGGAGATACCTTGACATATGGGATGGTGTTTCGTAAATTAAAATGAAACTTTCTTTGAGTTTGACTCATATTTATAGAAAAGGAAATTATTTATAAGCTGACAGATCAATTGGTAATTAACACATTGAACTTTTATATAAGCTTGAGTTTTTGGGATTTTCTTGGAATACAATCATCTTTGGAAAAAAAAAAAAAAAAAAAAGAATTTGTAGAATAAATGTGTGTTTTCTTACTTAACCGGGGCAGCTTCTTGATCTTCATGTTATGTAAATTCATATCAATGGATGATTTGGCCTTATATTTTACTTATGCATGTATGTGTACGGCTCAGCCTCATAATTTTGTTCCGTCAAAGTTACCACAAGTTAGTATAATTAATGTATTTTTTTTTTCTTTTTTCTTTCAAACATTTGTTAAACATCTTTAAATATTTAAAAAAATACATAAATTAACTAGTAGTCACTTATTTAATTACTAAAAAAATAAAAATAAAATACAGTTGCAGTTAAAATGAGGAGACGACAAAACTAAAGGGCCACCTAGAATTTTTCAAAAGCATTTTGAGATGTTGGTAGTTAGTGGTTAGCATTACGGAAACAGTACAAATAACTTACGTCAGTTCTCACGTACCCTTAATGCTCTTCCCTTGGTGTTTTGACTCCAATTGTTTGTAAGGTTGTGGACATGCAGATTTGGTCCGTGTTAGAATCGAAATTTTCAGATTTGGTAAGGAAAGGCAGATGTCAGATTTGGGTTCCTGTATCAGATAATGACTGATACTTTGAGCTATTTTTCAATCTCCAGGTCTTTTTGGAGTCCATTTAAAGTCTTCTTTATGCACATGTATCAGATTTTGGGGCTTTTAAAGTGTTCTGGGCTCCAGTTCAAGCCCAATTTCTTTTGGGTTGAACCATTCAAGCCCAACATAACCAGCCATACTCCTTAACAAATTTACAATCACAAACATAAACAGTAAACTCCAACATAATGGAGGCGAAGCTCTATCTGTAACCAGCCGAAACAAAGGAATATCGGGAAATTTCGTAAAGGCCAAATCTAAAGTCATACGAACAATAGGAAAATATTAAGGGTTTTTAAGTATTCATTTGATGATCATGATTATTTACATTACTTTTGACTTATTCCCCACCATCACTCCCTCTTCCCACTTGAAGTCACTTGATCCTCACTGCATGTACAACTTTTTAAGGAAAATTAAAAATATGTTCTTCATGGTGTTGTGTGCACTTCTATGTTGATGTGTGTGTTTGAGAGATATTAGCAGCTTTGATTCTTGGCCGGTTTATGAAAATGATATCATGCATGGGTCTTTCATGATTTGATCTTCGGCCATATCTGCAGATGACACCACGAGGGTTGTAGAATGGCCCAACTATAAGAGCATCGGGGCCATATATGAAAAAAATACAAAGCACACATGAATATTTTGGTTTCTGCACCGTAAAACTAATATTGCATTGATTCTAATTTTATACAAAGTACAGTATACAAGAATAAGGAAATATACAATCAAGAGAATAACTATGAATATTTTTTTATCATGTATAGCTAGATACAATTCGAAGTATTAATACAAGAAGTCAATGGTTGGATATTTCCTTGTGAGTCTTGATCTATAGTGAGGTCCTTTGATTCAAGGATGCAGTGATCTTGTTGTCATAGCTGGAGCGGAGTATTGATCTGCATATCTATTAACATCCCCCAACAAGCTAATGGATGGGAGACACACCTTTAGCTTGTCTCTAACTAGTAGAAATTGAGTAGAAGTTAGACCTTTGGTAAAGATGTCTACAATCTGTTGAGCAGTAGGAATATATTGAATTGAGATATGATTTTGCACTACTTTGTCACGAATAAAGTGGTAATCAACCTTGACATGTTTAGTTCGAGCATAGAAGACAAGATTTGATGCCAAGGTTGTCACACCAAATAGTAGGAGTGGTTCTAAGAGGAATTTTGAGATCATGAAGTAGCATGCAAAGCCAAAATAACTCAGTTGTGGCGAGGGCAAGAGATCTGTATTCAGCTTCAATGCTAGACTTGGAGACAACTTGCTGCTTCTTAGCACTTCAACTAATGAAATAAGGTTTGAGAAAAATAGCATAGCCAGTGGTAGACCTTTTATCATCTGGATTGTCTGCCCAATCTGAGTCACTATATGCATTCAATTTTAGGGAGCCTTTGTTGAAAAATAACCCTTGAGTGATGGAACCTTTGAGGTAACGAAGGACTCTCTTAGCTGCTGTCCAATGTGTAGTGGTAGGATTGTGCAAAAATTGGCACAATTGATTCATTGCGAAGGCTATGTCGGGCCTTGTCAATGTACAATATTGCAGTGCTCCTACTAAGTGCAATATTTAGTTGCATTCTCTAAAGGGTCATCATCATATTAAGACATCTTGGGGCGAATTGGACTATTGGCAGATTTGACTTCAATCATTTTGGCA
The DNA here is from genome assembly GCF_004785595.1 of Juglans microcarpa x Juglans regia. Classification (NCBI taxonomy): domain Eukaryota; kingdom Viridiplantae; phylum Streptophyta; class Magnoliopsida; order Fagales; family Juglandaceae; genus Juglans; species Juglans microcarpa x Juglans regia. The sequence goes on along the minus strand of NC_054604.1, from coordinate 2,071,175 downwards.
CGATCAAGAATCTCAATAATGTATTTGGCTTATGAAAGGTGTAGTCCAACATCATTTATATGCACATGAATGCCCAAGAAGAAACTTAAGGACCCAAGATCCTTTATGGAAAATGTTTCCTTCAAAGAAAGAGATTAAGAAAATGATAGCTTGCATGCTATTTCCAGTCACAATGATGTCATCCACATAAATAAGAAAGAATAGATGAATGTTAGACTTCTGAAAAATAAAAGGGAGTAGTCAACCTTTGATTCAATGAGCCCAAGACTCATGAGTGTGCTTGCCAGCTTGTTAAGCCAAGCTCTAGGTGCTTGTTTAAAGCCATATATGGCCTCATTAAGCTTGCAAACATATTGTGGGAACCGCTTGTTGATAAAGCCAATAGGTTGCTCCATGTCTACTTTGTCTTCAAGGGATCCATGGAGGAAGGCATTGGGTACATCCAATTGTCTTATTGGCCAGCTAAAGTGGACTGCAAGAGATAAGATTGTTCTAATGGTTGACGCTTTGACTACTGGACTGAATGTTTCAGTGAAGTCAATGACATCCTTCTGCTCAAAACCATTGACCACTAATCTTGCCTTGAATCTATCCACACTTCCATCAACATTTTGCTTTACTCGAAAAACCTACTTTTTGGTGATGATGTTTTTATTGATTGGTCTAGGACACAAGGTCCATGTTTGATTGGCCTGAAGTGCTCCAAACTCTTCTTCCATAGCTTGGTAGCATTGAGGAGATTTTATTGCCTATGTGAGCAATGTGTTGGTACAGTAGGTAGGGATGTGGAATGAAAAGCTTGAAAAGGATGCTTGATAGAGTAGTACATGTGGTATTTTGAGAAGTCTTTGATTTTTTGAGAGCCATCTTGAGATCTGGTAACTATTGAATGTAAAGGCTAGGCAGAGACTGAATTGGATTGAGGAATTGTATTGTGTGGTTCACTGTCTTAAGTTTCAATGACTGGTGAAATTGAGCTAGTTGCTTGATCATTGGATTCTAATGGTTCATCATTAAGAAAAGTGGGAGAAGGTGAACCTTCCACATTTGAATTAACCAAAGAAACATTAGAAGGAATATAAATTTGTGAGTGCTAAGGTAAAGGACTTACTACCTGTGAAGTGCAAGTTACTGGAGGACTAGTATCTTTTGCAGAGGGCAATGTTTGAGAGGAGGTCCAACCTTGAGTTGGAAATGAGTGTACATCGAAAACAACATGTCTACCCATGATTATTTTGCGAGACATAAGATACATTCGTAACCTCTATAATCTGAAGCATAGCCAAGAAAAATGCACCTCTTGGATTTGTATAGTAGCTTGTGCTGATTATAGGGACGAATGAGAGGTAAACATGAACACCCAAAGACTCTAATAAGAGTGTAATCAGGTTATTTTTTTAACTAACTTGGCATAGGGGGATTGATTTTGCAATATTGCTGTGAGTAACCTATTAATGAGGTAGACAACAGTGTTACAAGCATCAATCCAATATTTTGAGGGGAGTTTTGATTGAGCTAGGAGAGCCAACCCACTCTTTACTATATGTCTATGTTTTCTTTCTATTAAGCTATTTTGTTGAGGAGTTAGGGACATGATAACCTTCTCATGATGCCGTTGGATTCAAGGGATCTAGTGAACTGATTTGAAGTGAATTCACCTCTTCCATTTGATTGGAATGTTTTAATTTTGGTGGTTAGTAGATTTTCAGCAATTCATTTGAAGTTAATGAAGCATTCAAATGTTTCAGCTTTTGATTACAAGGGGTATATCCAAGTGAATCGAGAGAAATTGTATATGAATGACACATAGTATTTGCAGCCATTATTAGAAATAATAGGTGAACTCGAAAGATCAGAATATATAATTTCAAGAGGTGCAAAGGTTAATTATTTGATTTAGAAAATGGAAGAGATTCAGCCTTGGCTAGTTGACAAGATTCACAAAAGGAATTATGTTGACCAGACTGAGTAACAGGAATCTGAGCAAGACTCTTTATTCTATCAAAAACAAGAGAAGAGGGATGTCCTAATCTTTTCTTGACTTTGTTTGCTGACTTGGATATGTAGATTGGGTAGAGTCCATCTTTACTTTGCCCTTGGAAAAGAATCTAGCCTGTGCATTTGTCCTTCACAAAATTGTGGGAGTCAGTCAAAAGGAACCAGCAAGAGTTATCAGCACAAAATCTTTGGATGGCAACAGCAGAAGGGCAATGAAGGATTCTATTCAATTTAAATGATGTATTGGAGTTATGAAGTACAATGGAACCTCTATTGGCAATAGACAAACCTGTACCATTACCTGCTTCCACCTCTTCATCACCTTTGTATGGTTTTTGAAGGGATAAGTTTTCCAAAGCTCTTGTTCCATGGTTGTTGGCACCGCTATCTGCATACCAAGGCTACTCTTGAGTTTCTTTTGTTCCATAATTGGTTCTAGCTACCATGGGAACAATCTGAGCTAGTGGATGTGTGCCTTGATTGGCAAAATTCATATGTTGATAGCAATCCAAGGCTTGGTTACTAGTTTTTCCACAAATTTGAATCACCATGAAAGGGATTCTTGGAGGAGTTGTTGCTGTCTGACCTTTTTTGGTTGTGTTTAAAGGGATTTTTGTTCTGTCTTGAAGGCTTTGACTTTGTAATGAGAATTGGAGTACCTTTGGCTTATGAGAGTAGAGTGCAAAGTTACTCGAGTCAGTGTTGGAAGGTTGCTGGTTTCCCAATAGAGCCTCAAAGTTGCGAAGTAAGTCCACCAAGAATGTAGGAGACTAGATCATCATCTTCTACTGGCTTTCCCACAACCATCAGTTGATCAGACCAAGATGTGTCTTGACCAAGATATTTAAAACAGGCCCGAGAACCTTGCTGCAATGTTTGAAGTTGGCGTTTTAGGTAAGCAACTCTAGATCTTGATTGAGATGCAAACCTAGAAGCCAAAGATGTCCACACTTGTTTTGAAGTGTTCAATCCATAGATGGAGGACAAAACACTGTCAGAAAGTGTGGTAGTATACCAGCCAAGGAGATACTGGTCTTTCTTTTGCCACACAGTGTAATCCGGGTTACTTACAATGGTTATTTTTTAGATTCATTAGAAAGGAATCGAGGTGGGCATGGTTCTAAGCCATCGACAGCACCCATAAGTTCATGGCTTTTGTGAATGAGCAGGAACTGTAATACCCAGTTCAAATAATTTGATCCATCCAATTTGGTGGAAATGTGGTGTGTAATGCTAGATAAGGTGAGTGTGGTTGTGTTATGTGAAGAGGATTTCATATTCAAAATAGGATTAGAGAAGCTATCCTAGGATAGCTCTGATACCATGAAAAAAAGTACAAAGCACACAATGAATATTTTGGTTTCTGCACCGCAGAACCAATATTGCATTGATTCTAATTTTAGGAAATACAAAGTTCAGTGTATAAGAAGAAGGAAATATACAATTAAGAGAATAACTATGAATATATATATATATTTTTTATCATGTACAGCTAGATACAAATCTAAATATTAATGCAACAAGTCAATGGTTGGATATTTCCTTGTGAGTCTTGATCTGCAGTGAGGTCCTTTGATTCAGGGATGTTGTGATCTTGTTGCCATAACTGGAGCTGGAGTGCTGATCAGCATATCTGTTAACATATATACATCATAGAAATGGTTTGAAAAGATTAGTGGTGTGGGAGGGTGCAGGCCAAGCTTGTGAAGATTGCCTATGATTAGAAGTTTTGGTGGTGATGGACGTAAATTGACTTTGCCCCATCTAATTATACATCTAAAAACATATAGAAATGAAAATATGAAAAAAAGATAAGGACAGAATTGATGGGTATTTAATTGAGAAAATCTTAAACTCGAATGAGGTGAAAATGTAAGATTTTCACCTTCTAATCACAAAGAGACATGTCAATGGTTTCATAAACCTATAATAGAATCAGATACTAACATTTTCTTTTAAATGTTAGTCCTAGTTTTTTTACATAAACCATTTCAACTCATCTAATAATTACAACTTTCTCATACTCCTAAACAAAATAAAAATAATAATTCAAAGTTTTCAAATCTCAAAACAAAAGTAATATTAAAAAATAATATTCTAGCAATATTTTATTCAACTTTCATTTCATCTATCTTTCTAACCAAATGAGGCCACCTTTCCTCACTCTTAGCAAACTCTTTCTCTCTCTGCAACCTACCAGACATTGAATTTGGGGAAAATTATTGGAAAAATCATGAAGGAAGATTCGAACCCATCAACTGAAATATCTATTCTCTATATAATATATCTCTGTTTGGTAGCTTCCAAAGAGAGAGAGTTTTCACAGATCCATTTTTTTTATTCAAATGTAAACAGAGAAATTTCCTTTATCAACTAAAACAATGAGGCATTTATTTCACAAATCCGGCATGGGATGCATCTAGGAAAGCTCAAATCCACAACGGTCCAATCCCACAATAAAAATCGAAGAGATAAATTACAATCCCATTAAATTGAAAAAGTCTCATCAACTGAAAACACAATCCCACCAAAAATTGTGTTGGAAAGATTTTGCTGAGAGTAAGTTTGCTAAGAGTGAGGAGAAGTTGTTAGTATTTGATTTGAGTCTCTCTCTCCCTCCTCACTTTCAATCTCTCTCTCTCTCTCTCTCTCTCATCACTGTCAGCAAACTCTTAGCAAGGTTTATAACATATTAACATTTGCAAAACAAAATATTATCGACCTCAAGATTTGAAATAGTAGTGTTACAAACCAAACAAGCCAACCTGCCTCGAGAGAGTTCAGCGAGCTACGCATACCTTTTGAAGACGTCCCAGAGGTTGCAGACTCACCGGCTCGCAAGTTACCAATTGAGGTGGATTTTTCCATGGTGGCGACTTCTGGTGTAATGGCAAAGGTCTTGAACCCCCTTGTTGAAGAGTACAACCTGTGGGGCATGTTAATGGTTGAACTTAGCGATGACAGGGTTTCCATCCCCTCTCCACCTTTTAACTAGACTTATGAGCAAGAGATCTTCTCCTTTTCTATCTTGGAGGAACATCTCCCTAGCATTCCTCATTCTGGCGGTGCCAAGAACTATTTGTTGTACACGACTGCCACAGCTAGCATGGTGCTTGACCTTGGTGCAGCGGGCATTATTGAGCTGGATTCCACTATGTTGAATGTCTCATTCCAGATGTGGAAGCCTTGCAGGAATCAAGGGAATATCCTGTGACAGAAGGATGATCATCTGCAGCAGGAGACATCGAATCGAGCGGTTCCATGCTGAAAGTGGAGGTCACATTGGGGATGCCCTCCGGAGTGCTCTCCGAGGAGGTGCCCCCACTAGCCACCTCTGCTTTGGCAAGGGGTGCATTCATCGATGCTAGTACCTCACGCTTGGCTACCCCGTCTTTCGCTGAGCCTCTTTGGCAGTTGGAAGTGTCAGGTTTTCCTTCCAAGCCAGTGGTAGTGATCTTTGGGTGACGGGACCAGGCTTTGCCAGGGTGCATGCTGAGGCCATCAAATGGGAGGCCGACAAGCTAAGGGGTATTTTCTCATAGGTACTTTAGTTTGCCCTTTCTTTGTTGCTTCCTTTGTTTATTCTCATTCCTTGTGTCTATATACACGTTCCTTGTGTCTCAGAGGGCCGATCGTCTAGCTGCTATAATCGTTGAAGAGAAAGGATATCTCAAATAGGCGGTCTGGGTGCTTTGATCCCTTTCGATTCTTGCCCGCCTCGAGATCAAGAAGGCCAATTGGGAGGCCGAGGAGGCAAATCAAGAGAGGGAGTCCATGGTGGAGACCATCACGAAGGCCGAGCAGCTTAGAGGCCAAGCTCTTGGAGGATGAGCAACCTTGGTTCCCAAATATGCTGGAGAAATGGAAGTCTGAGTTGGAGGAGTTTAGGTCATCTTGCGACACTCTGAGGTCCGAGAACAGGAAGCTTACCGACTACCATAGCTCAATTGTGAGGTCGCATAATTGGATATGGAACAAGTACTTCGAGATCACCAAAACTGCGGCGCGCAAAAAGGACATTATAAAGAAGTGGGATTCCTGCATCCAGTCCCTTGATTCTGAGCTTACCTTGGCTCGTGACGCAATTCAATCTCGACACTTGAAGATCTAGGCTCATGAGTCCATCTGGGAGGCTACCCAGGCATCTGTGAAAGATCTGTTGGCCCAAATGAAGCATGCTAAGGCAGTTTGCAACAAGGCCTAGGGTTATGGCTTCAAGGAGGGGCTCGAGCGGTTGAAGGACCATGAGCTGCAGAACCCCAGGGTTGACCTAAGGACTCTAGACTTGTCCTCTCTTTCTCTTGACCAAAAGGCATTTGAATTTGCTAAAACTATAGGGAAGGACATGATGCCTGCTGCCTTTGGAGAACCCCTTCCATGCCCTTGAACACCTTTATTGTCGTGATTTTCGTACCCCCAATTATGTTTTTGTTGTTGTTTTTTTTTTTTTTTCATTTCCCCCATATGGAATGCAATTGTCTCTTTTTTTTTTTTTTTTTTTTTTTCTTTCTTTTGCCTTATAAGCGTCTTGATCTGTGATATTATAATTGGTCCTTCGATCCATTGTTTGCTTATACAATGGTATCCCAAATGGCTTCTCGCGAGGGTGGCGGTACCAAGTCGAGGGGCATGGTTGTGACTTGTGCATTGCGACAAGTCTGGAGACTCGAAAGGTTTCCCGGGAAAGTCAAGGCACCAAGTTGAGGGACTTGGTCTCGACTTGTGTGTTGCAGTGAGTCAAAGATTTCCCGTGAGGGTTGTGGTACCGAGCCGAGGGACTTGGTCCCGACTTGTGCATCGTGGTGAGTCTAGGGACTCAAAAGGCTTCTCGCGAGGATCATGGTACCAAGTCGAGGGACTTGGTCCTGACTTGTGCATCATGGTGAGTCTGGGACTCGAAAGGTTTCCCGTGAGGGTCGCGGTACTAAGTCGAGGGACTCAGTCTCAACATGTGCATTGCAACGTGTCTATAAACTTGAAAGATTTTGTTTGCCAAAGGAACAACGCAGAGAAACACATTAAAAAATTTATACTTGTGCCACCTTGGCTTAGTACGTTTGTTAGTTTTACAGTTTACGGGAAATACTTCTTCAAATGTTCTACATTCCATAGGTGTCATAACTCATTTCCTTTGCCATCTGTTAGGCGATATGACCCTAGTCGATTGGTAGTAGTAACCATGATTGACCTTCCCATCGAGGCACCAGCTTCACTTCTTTTTGTCTGGTTACTCCAGTCTACTTTAGTACTAAGTTTCCAACTGAAAGGATTTGGGCCGTACACGCTTGTTGAGATACTGCTCGGCCTTCCTCTTACCTACTTTCGTCTGACCTCCTGTCTTTTTTTTGTCTAACAAGTCTAGTTGCTCTCTCGTTCTTTCCTTGTTGGAGTCTAGGTCAAAATGTTGAATCCCAATCTCTATGTCGCTTATGTATGTCAAGGTGAAAGGCGTCTCTCCGGTGGGTGTTCTGACTATGGTTTTGTGCCCGATAGGACTCCTGGCAGCTCCTCTACCCAAGCGCCTCTTCTATCTGTTAGCTTCTTCTTCAGTGTCGCTAATAGAGTCTTGTTAGTAGCTTCGACCTGCCTGTTCGATTGTAAGTGTACTAGGATGAAAACTTGGCTTTTATTCCTAACTCGGTGCACCAATCGTGATAGTGGCAAAGTAGAGTTCTCGCCCGTTGTTTGAGATGATACTCTCCGGGATGCCAAACTGGCAAATTACAAACTTCCATAAAAATCTTGTGATAGCACTTATTATTATGGTTCCTAAAGCTTTTGCCTTTACCCACTTCGTAAAGTAATCTACGACGATGATTACAAACTTTGCTCCTCCCTTGCTCACTGGCAGGGACCGACCAAGTCCACTCTCCATTGTACAAAGGGCCAAGGTGACATGATAGATGTCAACTATTCGCCGGGGGGGCGGGGGGGGGGGGGGGGGGGGGGGCAGTGAGGTACTGGTACGTGCACTTGACATCTCTGGCACTTCTTGACGAATTCCTTTACGTCTTCAAGGGCGTGGAGCCAAAGTACCTAGCCCTCATCACCTTTCTCGCCAAAGCTCTCCCTGCGAAGTAGTTTCCACATATCCCTTCATGAACCTTGGCCAGTATATATTGGGCTTTTGTAGTCGAGACGCGTCAGAGGAGAGGTTCTAAAAAGCCTCACTTGTATAAAACCCCGTCCACCAAAGTGAACCGTGCTACTTTATTTGTGACCTTTCAAGATTCTTGCTTGTCGTCAGATACCTCGTTGGCATCTAGATATTTTACTACGTTTGCTGCCCATTCTAGATAGTCAGGTTATATTGCCACTATCATAGCCTCGATGGCGGGAAGGTTCGTTATTCAAGAAATTGTCTGTTTGGGTAGGGGTGTCCTCTTGCCCTGATGCTGCCCGAGCTAACTTGTCCACCCGTCGGTTTTTCTCCCTCGGTATCTATTGGATACAGAAGTATCGAAAGGTATCCCATTTCACCCAGACCAACTGCATGTATTTTTTTAGTTTTTTACTTTTTGTGGCGAATCCCTCCAATAATTGACTGACAACTACCTACGAATCGACCCTTACTTCGACCTCTGATGCCCCCAATGTCCTGCCAATGGTTAGCTCGACAACTAGTGCTTCATACTTCACCTCATTATTGGTGGTCTTAAAGGCAAGTTTGATAGAGTAATCTTGTTCCTCTCTGGATTTGGTGATGATGTATACCCCTACCCCCTGCCAGCCCTGCAAGACGAGCCATCTACAAAGATCTGCCATGGCTTTCCTGTAGGCATGACAAGGGTAACCTCTGGAAAGTCAACAAACTCTGCCACAAAGTCAGCTAATGCATGTTGTCTCATTGCCTTTCGGTGGAGGTGCTTTATGTCAAACTCGTTGAGCTTGATGGACAAATTCATTAAGCGTTTGTAAGAATCAAGCCTTTGCAGCACTTTCTTGAGTGAGGTGTCGATTAGCACCTTTATTGAGTGGGGTTGGAAATACGGCCTCAATTGTCAGGATGTGATGACCAAAGCGAAGGCTACCATGTCTATCCTAGGATATTGGGCCTCTGCCCCTCGAAATGCTCGACTAGTATAGTCGAAGAGACTTTTCCCTCCTTCAATATCCTGGACCAGGACTGCTAACACGGCGTTAGGCGATATTGAGAGGTTGAGGAGTAGGGGGTGGGCTAAGTATTCCTTCAATTGCTGGAATGCTGGGTCGCACTCGGAGTTCCATTCCTAGGCTTGTCTGTTGCATGGGCAACGAATCAATTAAGCGCGATGATTCGCCCTGCCAACCTTTGAACACTGTTAATATTGTGGTGTTTTGAGATCCCACAGACGGCGCCAATGTTGATAATGTGCTTTGCACCCAACCAACTTATCGGTCCACTTGTCCTGCAAAGGTTCACAAGGGAAGGAGGTTGGGGTGGTAAGAGACACCTTCGATGCTTAAGTTAGTCAGATTATCTGAGTATATATATGAATGCGAATGGAGGAAAGGAATAGAACCGAACCTTTTTCTTGCTTCGAGAAGGGATATTTATATTGAGCCAGAGTAGTCCCCACGAGGGGAAAGGTCTGCAGATTGTATGGGAGACCATTGTTGTGTTCCACCATCATACTCGAGGTTGGAGGACTCTCATTCAAGCCCTCTGTCCTTGTTGTACCCACGACCCCACTACTCTGGCTTGGGGTGTCTTTTGACACGATTGTCATTTGCAGATATTTCTGTGTTGCCCTTGTGGCATTCCCTTGTACCCATATTAGGTGCGTGCACCAACCATTCAAGCCCTCTGTCCTTGTTGCACCCATGACCCCACTACTCTGGCTTGGGGTGTCTTTTGACACGATTGCCATCTGCAGATATTTCTGTGTTGCCCTTGTGGCATTCCCTTGTACCCATATTAGGTGCGTGCCCCGTTGGTGGTCCCGGGTACTAGGGCTTACTATCATTTCTTAGCCTACAATTCGTAGCCCAGGGGCCCAAGCACCTGCTGGCGCTTGTGTGGTTTGGGCCAAGCCCCTCCCAAGGGCCTAGGGGCCTTCGACAGTGCTGTCCAGAAGGGAAATTCCCTTCCAAATAGTATATATGATATATTGTGATAATCAGAGTGTCATGCAAATAGCTCACAACGACGTTGTTTATGAGCATTCTAAACACATTGAAATAGATTGTCACTTTGTATGCCATCATCGTTAGCAGGGCTCCTTTCACTTACATATGGTCTCCTTTGAAGAGAATCCTGCTGACATATTTAGGAAATCCGATACACCTAGTTAGTTGGGTGATCTTTTTTCCAAACTCTAATTGACTTCGCCACATTGAGTTTGGGGGAGGATGTTAGTATATTTAGGAATATTTACTAGTATATCTCATAATATTTTCATGATTTGGTGCATCTTACAATATTCCCATATTATGGAATATTCTTAGGATATAATATTTTGCCATTCGGGCTTGATTGTATTTGTATTTATCTCTCGATTTATTTCCTTATTTATCACAGGCCTAGTTGATTCAACTATAAATAGACATTTCCTGTACATTGAAATACACACTTGAATATACATTTGTTTTTATAGAACGAGAAATAAGTTAGTTACAAGAAAGAATAATTGAAAACTGTTTTTTTTATTTTTATTTTAAGTTTTTACGAAGGATTTGCTTTGCCCCCTAATTTATTCATAATATATAAAAGATACAACATTTTCACTAATTAAATCCAACAACAAATTACGAAGCTTAGATAGCTTCCACACTTGAACATAATTACAAAGATAAGCTTCAAAACAAAAAGAAAAAAAGAAAAAAACACACAGTAGCTTTTTCACGCGAAGACAATATTTAAAACGAACTTGAAAAGTAAAATGAAAGCCACCACAATGAATGCGGCAAGTTGAGCTTGATAGTACCAAGTAATTAGCACATGGCATGGTGAATTATGAGCTCCCTCCCCATTTCAGCTAGGATCATCCTCTTGCATAAAAAAGCAATATTAGGTGCAAAACCATCTCATGCAAATATGGTCTTAATGGACGGATGGAGGAGAGTCATGTAGTGTTGGTACTAGATGAAGAGGAACTTTCTTAGACAAAAGGAGGCCGAAAACCTCTCCCATGTCCAACTCCTTCCCTGATAAATTGGCTCCTGACAGCCTCCAGTCAAACCAGCATAATATGTTGGCAATCACATATTCAATTGCAGCAACACCAAATGTCAGTCCAGGACATCCCCTTCTCCCACCTCCAAATGGGAGAAATTCAAAGTCTTGGCCTTTGAAATCAATTGCGTTATCAATGAATCTCTCAGGGAGAAATTCTTCTGGCCTCTCCCATGCAGTTGGGTCCCTTTGTATTGCCCATGTATTAACAAATACTTTTGTTTTTTCTGGAATATCATAATTGCCAAGTTTCACACTTCCTGATGTTTCGCGAGGTACTAGAAAAGGAAGGGGTGCATGCAATCTGAAAGTCTCCTTTATGATGCATTTCAAGTAATCCATTTGGTTGATGTCATTCTCATCTATCTTCAGCTTGTTACCCACAACTCTTCTCACCTCTTCTTGTGCTCTCTTCATGATGCTAGGATTTTTTATGAGCTCCGCCATTAACCATTCCAAAATTGTTGAAGTCGAATCACTTCCTCCAATAAGCATGTCCTGAAATTATTCAAAAAGAAAGTTTTACATGCTGTGTGCTATTTTGAATATGTGTGTGTTTCACACAGAGAGAGAGAGAGAGAGAGAGAGAGAGAGAGAGAGAGACCAATACTATTGCTTTGAGGTTGTCGAGAGTGAGTTCAAATTCAAGCCTACCATCCTCCCGAAGTTGGTGAAGAATATCCACAAAATCTTTCTTATTCGATTTTTCATAGTTATCACGTGTGATTGTCTGGTGTTCTTCAACGAGTAGATCTAAAAAATCATCTACTTCTTTAAAAGTGGATTTCAAATTTGGGATCAATCCGGTAAGAACATCAATCCATCCCAAAGAAGGAAAAAAATCGCCCACACAAAATGCTGTCTGTAGCACCGATAGCCTTCTTGATAGCTGTCCAAACTTGCTCTTACTATCTCCTCCTTCGAATTTCTGTCCAAGAGCACATCTAAAGATTATGCTGATTGAGGTTGCAACGAACATCTCCCTTAGATTAACAGAAGTCTGTTTGAGGCACGACTCACGTAACATATTTGTTAATAGAGCAACTTCTTCTTCCCTTACATATTGGAACGATTGCACTTTTTTCGGACTCAAAAGTTCGACGACACAAATTTTCTTAGCTTGTCTCCAATACTCACCGTAGGGCGCATAACCTATGTCTGTACAACCGTAAAATAAGATGTTAGCTGCTGTGGTTCTTGGCCGATTTGAGAAAACGATATCATGTGTCTTCATGATTTCTTTTGCCATATCTGGAGATGAAACCACAAGGGTTGGAGCATGACCCAAGTGCAAGAGCATTACAGGGCCATATTTCTTGGAAAGGGCTTGAAAAGAGCGATGTGGGAGTGTGCCAAGCTGATGAAGGTTGCCTATGAGTGGAAGCTTTGGTGGCGATGGTGGTAAATTGGTTTTGCCACTTCTAAATATTCGTCTAAAAACATGAAGAAGTGAAAAGATGAAAAGAAGAGATAGGAGGCCGGGATTGACGGGTATTTTTTGTAGCTCTTGCCCCGATTGCATCAACCATAATGGCAGAGCCATTTCTTTCCTCCCAAGTGTTTGGCACCACAACAATGCCGGCCCTTCCACTCATTCATATATATACAAGTAGCTAGCTGTTAGTCATGTTTCTACGTGCACTTTCCGCAACATGACTTGGAGAATATATGGTAAAATATATAACAAGTGGAAGAATGACATGGTTTTGCACATGTAAAAAGTTTCCTTAATTCGCATCTTTTGCTCGTGCAGATAGACATGAAGTAGACACTTGATCAGCAGTAGACATCTATACCATGGCGTAATTACAGTCACATCATGCTAGCTAGCTAGGTGCATGCATGGGTCCCAACTTAACCAATCATAATTGCTTTTTACCATACAATTATGTAATCTTTGTTGTAAGGAAAAAATAAGATAATATTTTTTATATTGGCCGATCAACTCAAGGGATCAATCAATTAATGCATATTGTACACATGAAGCAGAACAAAATCATCTTTGGCGTAAAGAAAAAACAGCATAATATTTTTTATATTGGCCGATCAACCCAAGGGATCAATCAATTAATGCATATTGTAAAAATTGTGCGTCGATCGATTATTTATTTAATATCGTGCTGATGAAGCACAATGTCCCTTTCTTAAATAATTTATCATTTTAGATATACATCAATTTATATCTACTATATATACAAGTGCGAATCAAGATGAACAATATTTTCGTATAATAATTTTTTTCCATTTTACCCCTACTTCTATTTTCAAATTCTCGTTTTGCCCCTGGTCTTATTCCCATTTTGTCCCTGCTTCTATTTCCAAATTTCCGTTTTGCCCTTGGTTTTCTCCTACGCACGAGCCCCTCCTCTCCTCTCTCCCGTCCGTTTCTTCGTCTCCTGCAGTGCGCCGCCGCACTCTGGTGCGACCAACACCACCTTGTCCATTCTCTTACCCTCCAACCGACGTCCTTCCCGACCCTTCCAATCCCCCCTTCACTCATTCATATATATACAATTAGCTAGATGTTTTTCTTTTTCTTTTTCTTTTTTTTTCTCTCTCTCTCTAAAATGACTTCATTATAAAAAAGAGCACTAGTACAAAAGTAGATTATATTACAAATCATTTCTTGAGATTATGCTTCTAATACCTAAGGGAGGGTCATTCCCACTATGAAAAGCTAATAAACATGGTGGTATTTCTATCAGATGGATTTTTCCAAACTTATTATTGGAATATGCCCATTGTACTAGTGAATGCGCACATCAATATTGTGATCAATGTATCTTGACTACTCTCCATTCTTCTAGCTCTTTTAACAAAAATTCGGTATCCCTTGCTACTCCTTCTGATTCCCAATTATTTGATTTTTGTGGATGATTAATGTTGTTGATAACATTCAGTGAATCTCCTTCTATGATAACTTTGTTAATATTTCTTGTGTATGATAACTTTGTTAATATTTCTTGTGAATGTTTCTTGAACTCCTATGTAGGCTGACATTGCTTCACTCTAATTTGGATCAGTACTTTGTACAAACCTAGTCACTACAAATTGAACTTCTCCATTTTTTGATATGCAAACTGCTGCTAATGTACTACCATGTTGTCTCACTGCAGCATCAAATGTGATGGAGTAGGTGTCTTCAAATTCAGGTGGTTTCCAGTTCCAATTTGAATTGGGTTCTGAACATTTCCATTCCCATGCTTTACAATGTTCCTGATACATGTCTTAGGTTTTTTTTGACAAATTGATCTACTGCTATCTTGCTGTTTGCATGAATTTTTTGATTTCTAGTGAACCAAATATTATCCATTGCCACAATAGTAAAAATCTGAAAATAATGTGCTTTCTTCATCAAAGAGATTTAGTTTAGTAGGGTTAAGAATATTTTCATTCTAAGTCCTAATCCCTAAAGTTGGTTTGAATGCTTCTATGTCTACTGGCCAAGGTGATTGTCTCTAAAGATTTTCTGAGGATAAAAAATCTATTCTATTTGCCATGAGGAGGAGGAGACTAATAAGCATCTTTTTCTAAGCTGTTAATCGTGTTTCTATATGCACTTTGCGAAACATGACTAGGAGAATATATGGTTATAAAATATATAACAAGTGGAAGAATGACATGGTTTTGCACATGTAAAAGATACATTCTAATCTTTTGCTTGTGCATATAGACATGCAGTAGACACTTGATCAGCAGTAGACATCTATGCCATGGCATTTAGTAAGTAATATTCTTACAGTCACCTGATGCTAGCTAGCTAGGTGCATGCATGGGTCCCAACAGTACCAATCATAATTGCTTTTTACCATATAATTATGTAATCTTTGTTGTAAAGAAAAAACACCATAATATTTTTTATATTGGCCGATCAACTCAAGGGATCAATCAATTAATGCATATTGTACACATGAAGCAGAACAAAGTCGTGCGTCGATCGATTATTTATTTAATATCGTGCTGATGAAGCAAAATGTCCCTTTCTTAAATAATTTATCATTTTGGATATACATCAATTTATATATATATATATATATACACACTAGCAATGGGATTACGTGCAAGACAGGTTTGCGTTGTATTCTTATAAAATAAATTACTCTAAAATATAAACATTCAACATAAAAGAAGAAAATTTATTGATAAGATCTACGAGGATAATATAACTAATCCCAATTAGAAACTACAAATTCAAACAACAATAAATTTAACAAACTTATGACTCAAATCCAGAACCTTAAATCTCATGAAGTATTGATTGAACTAAATTATTGCATATTTTATACATCTAAAACCAATATATTTCAATTATTTCATGACATTATATTGGTTTTAGATAGAAATTGGTTAATAGTATGATTTTATAACTTGTGATTTACTTAGGCAATACTTTTTCACATGCACAACACATTTTTGATATTTTATTCTTCATTTTTATTTGTTTTCTAGTTTCTATTTTTTTTTAGGCAGGGCCAACTCTTCCATTAGGCCACTTAGGCAATTGCCTAAGGCCCCTAATGAAAGAAGGCCCCCTAAAAAGAATAAAATATAAAGTAAAATTTTTTAAAAAAATATATATACCCAGTAAAAAAATTTTAATTAACTCAATGAGAATGAGAATATAAACAAGATAAAATAGATATTGTATCATTATTAATTTTTAAAAGTATCACATATAATAATTATTTTACCTATTCTCCTTCTAAGAATACACTTCTATTTATTTATTTATTATTAGTTTAATATATAATTAATGTGAAAATTATAAATAACAAATTTTAATTTTTCAGTATTTATAAAAGGTTTTTGTATAATCCTTTGAAGAGGCAAGGGCCCACTTTTTTTAAAATGTGTAAGTTGTTTATAGAACTTTATTGACGATAAAGATTATAATTATGTCTAAGAGTCTAAAGTACTTGTAAATCTAGATTTGATAAAATTCTCTCAAGATAAAAAATTTCCTAATAAAGATTAAGTCAGTTATTAATTGAAAATGTGGTATAAAATCTTAATTAATAATTTTACTTTACAAAATGATAGGAATTATTTTTAAATAAAAATATAATATAAAAATAAAAATAAATTTATTTAGTTTTACCTTTAAAAAAAAAACCTCACTCAAAATTTTAGCCTTATGCCTCAAAACATACTGAGCCGACCCTGTTTTTAGGCCTATAAATGCACAATATTAGAAGATAAAAAATGAAAAAGCAACATTTTTACAAACAAATAAAGACCCCTTCAATCCCATTGTGCACGATTTACTCATTCAACATATCTAGATGCCTACAAATAAAATATTCTGCAGTGTAATTGAAGAGTGACTCAAATAGATGAAGGATATGGGTTGCAAAATATAAAAGTAAAAGTGGTCTGGAGGAAAAAAGAAGGCAGCAACTTTATTTGAAAAAAGTAGAGTTTTGCATAGGGGCATTGATGGAAAACAAAAGTGTCAAATATAAAATATTGTTCATATATCTATACCCTCTTTTAGATATACGATATACTAGCAGTGGTTTTAACATGCAAAGCACGTTTGCCACATTTGTCTAATTGGAAAAAAAAAATAAGATTTTTGAAAATAATGTGCCCAAACTGTAAATAAAGTGTGACTCCCTATATGTAGTACATAATCTTGAATAATTGAATTAGATGTTAGTTCACAATCATCAAGATTAAAAGAGTACATAAGATTGATTAGTAAATAGCCTAATTATTATGAGATTTAAATTATGTTAAAATTTATAATTATTTATATGATTTTACTCTCTTAAAAATATTTAGCAAAATTAAAGTTAATTTTAAATGTATGATATGATATTTATATTTTAATTATCTATTTAAGTTAATTTATTTTCAATGTTTTAACCTCTACCGTTGGATCAAATCTAGATACTCAAGATGAAGGATTGGCTGACAAAACCGGATGACTAAAACCGTAATGACAAATTAAATAAGAGTGGCTGACAAAGTGCAAATGGAAAAAGTAAAATACAAAAAGTAGGGCTAAAATTGTAATAACACCTAACTACCAAGGGCATTGATGGAATAAAAATGTTAAACAAGAATTACTATTTATTACTGTTCATCACTGTTCATATCTTATAAACGCTTTTAAGTATAACTAGCAGTAGTTCAATGTGCAAAGCAAGTTTGCTACATTTACCTAATTGGAAGAAAAAATAAAATTTTTGAAAATAATATGTCTATACAGCAAATAATGTGTGACTGATCCTTACATGCTGTACATAATTTTGAATAATTGAATTAGTTGTTAATTCACAATCATTAAGATTGAAAGAGTACTTAAGATAGATTAGTAAATAGCCTAATGTATATGAGCATAAAACCTAATATAAGCAAGCATCTATGAATTTTCATCTTTCTTTACTTTAATAAGAAGAGTTTGTTCCAACCGCAAAATTTCTATGAATTTCACTATATTTCCTTTGGGTTGATTATCTGTTTGTGAAAGATCAATTACGATCACGTGTTAAAAGCTTTGCATTGAAGTTTCAACTCTACAAATTAGCCATATTTTACGGTAGAGATCAATACATGCATGTCATCTTATCTACAACTATGCGAAAGATGTAGCGAGCTCGTATGAAGCAAATCCACTCTCTATGTTCCTGTTCTCACGTTCTTTCATTATTAAAGTAAGCCTCTTATATTTTAGAAGTCCTAAAAATATTATAACTGTAGAAAATTATTTTATCTAAATGATTTTAGTTAATTAAGAATATTATGAGATTTAAATTATGTTAAACACTCTAATTATTTATATAATTTTATTTTCTTAAAAATATTTAGCAAAACTTCCTCATTTATTTAATGATAAAAGATTAGTATTTTATAAATTAAAGTTGATTTTAAATGTATGATTTGATCTACCGTTGGATCAAATCTAGAGACTCAAAATGAAGAGTTGGGATTTAAAGGCTCAAACCCTAACTTTTCCCCTCAATTTTCCCTCTTCCCTCTCTCTCCTACCTCCTTCCAGCTAAATGCCTCTCTCTCTCTCTCTCTCTCTCTCTCTCTCTCTCCCTCACCCTCTCCCTGCAACAGGCCGAAACCCGTAGCCCTCTCTTCCTCTCCCTTTGATTTCCCTCCATCGCGCCTCCACCGCGCCGCCGTGAACAGCTCCTCACACAAGCTACTGCCACCTCTTCCCCACAACGCGGCTCCCCGACGTAGCGCCCGTAGCTCCTCCCTAGCCCTACCACGCAGCGCCTCTGTAGGCACGAGTTTCTCCCCGTAGGGCCGCTGTTAGCCAAGCCCACGCCACCACACCACCACGACGGCCTAGATCCGCCGCCTATAGCCCACGACGCCACCACCAGCTTTCCATGGCACCTTCTCTGCTCCTCCATGCCCAGCCGAGCCTCTACCTTTCCCATTTTGTGATTTTGTAAATTTATACATTTTGTGATTTTATAGAATTAGGATGATTTACTGTGAGTATGTGATTATCCTACAGTAATTTTGAGATGATTTACAGTGAGTTTGGTCTGTGCTTGCTGTGATTTTGTAATCTGTTGTGATGATTTTGTGATTTGTTGTGGTGATTTGGTGATATTTTTGTGGTGATTTTGTGATCTGTTGTGGTGATTTTGTAGTATTTTCAGAAGAACATTGCTGTGAGATGTAGAGAGGGACGAAGAAGAAAAGCATAAAATAAGAGTACTGTTCATTACTGTTCATTAGCCGATAGATGTTTTTAAGTATAAGAAGATAATGATATATATATAATATATCTATATACTAGGTGGGAGTAACGTGCAAAGCATGTTTACTTAGTTTTAATGATTATTTCTAAAAAATAATATATATTTTATAAAAATAATTGATTTCACTTAATAATTTAAGGCATGGTAGAGAAAATATCAATTTTATTGCACGGGGGACCGTTTGTCAATCAATATCTTGATTATGAGATTATGTATTGATTATGAAGGGTAAAATCTCAATCTTATTGCTTAATAATTATCGTTAACTTGACGTTATCACCACCTTAAAACAATGATTTAAGCCTTGCAAATCTCATTGGCTGGTTGGATTGCATGAATAATTTAGTCAATAAGTTAATTGGTAGGCCTATAATAATAGTATAGGTATATCTGATAGACTCCGATAATACATATATTAATATTTGTGAAGTCATATCCCAGATGAGCTCAAAACATTCTCACCTTCATTATGACGATTGAATGTAGAAAAATCAGTTTCGTTAATTATTAGACATCTTCACGTTTTAGGTAAAATTACATAGATCATGATAGCTTTCAAGGAATAGAAATCTCTTATTCAAACGTTGATCGGAAAATTAAAAAAAAAAAAAAAAAGATGAAAACTTGAACATCTCACTTGGCAAACCTCATTGAAAATACAGAGATTTGAAAACCAATCTCTAAATTACTTGTACTAATTGTGATAAGGGTTCTCTTCCTCTTCTCTCAAGACATTTGACTGCTTCGCTACGGAGTTCATCCTGTAGTTGCAAGCAGACCCAATCCAGCAATGACTCCAAATCCTTAACATAGTCAAGTAGATACCAATCTAGTACCTTAGGGATAATTAATTTATTTGTCTTGGTAAAGCCTATTGCTGCCTGCAAGTAGTCCCTATTTACAACTTCCAACTCTTCTTTCACTTGAGATGCTATGTACACCCTCACCTTCATTCATAAGTCATCGGTTTGACCGATTCTCATGGTTCAGTAATGGTGCAGAGCTCCTCTGGTATTGTTTCTTTCACAAAATCATCGTGGAGATTGAGAGATCCTCCTGCACCATTTCTTTCTTTATAGTAATTGATGCAATTGTTGCAAGTGTGTGCAGTTACTATATTCCATACAAGCTGGGAAGTAGTATTATGCTAAACTAATTATAAGATAGCACTTTTGCAAGGGATGGAAGTAGCAACATAAGATTCATAAGAAAGATAATCACCAAGTATATAAAATAATTAAACTCAATATAACAGTTGAAAAATTATGACGAGTATTTATATAAAAAAAAATCTTGAAAAAGCAAGCTGAGAATGACAAATATATATATATATGTATATACACACACACACACACTCTATTACACATTATTCCTATAATATTGAAAATTTTAACTTTTTGAAGTCTAAAGTAAACTATGATCTGACACCGTGACAAAAATAGAAATTGCAAATCTTACCATCATTGGATTGACTTGGTTATCCATATCATATTTCCTCTGCTTCTCATCATCTATGAGCAACTCATAAACAGCTTGAATTTTAATAAATCTAGGCTCAGTCGTTTGCCCCTCCTCAAAAGTCACTTTACCGTCATAGGCTTGAAACATGAAGATAACTAGATCAATACAGTGCCCAAGACTGGTGGCCGCCAACTTTCAAGCGATCACCAATACACAACAGCTAATAGGAACTAAGCTTCAAAGAACAATCATGCTACATCCATAATAAAATTTCAAAAGAAACCCAGATATAATGCATATGAACCTTCCGATTAAGTGAAACCATGATAAAGGACAAACCATTTGGATGATAAAATTTGGCCAAGCACCTGTAAGGGAACTTTATCTGTTCTTCATCAGCATCTCTTTCTAACTCTGTTTTATAAAATAAATTTCAGGTAGAATTTGTCAACCACTATGATCACGATCAGGAAACTTATATCAGAGTAACAGACTATTCCTTTAAACTCCATTTCTCTATAATGAACAGAAGGAAGCACAATCAGTGCATTAAGATTTCATTTTTCTTGTCCTCTTTCAGATAAAAATCTTATCACATCTTTGAAAAGAACCCGCTATCTTTGTGTGGGGTTGTGTGTAGATATTCATAAACATGCATTCAAATCAGTATCAAATACATATATATATATATATCTATTACTTAAATATATGGGTATTAATTATTATTGTTATCTGATATCCAACGAAGCTCATTGAGTATAATTTTAGTCAAGGACACGGTTTACCATTCCCAGGACACATCCCATCGCTTCAAAATGGGCCAGTCCAACCCAGTTTCCTTAAAAAAATTACCATAGGGTATTCGTAACTTGCTCTATTTTTTGTGCAAGAAATAGGGGCTTTCCGTGAGGTTGAGAGTGCTGTTTTCAGACGTGTAGGGTGCTGCACGGTGGGCTCGTCCGTTCCGGTTAAAGTTGACGGCAGCCTCATAGTCTATGTAAGGAAGTCCATCCTTAATCGATGAGGATGATTGAACATCGGGGATTGACTCTGTTTCTATAAAGTTGTAAAAAAAATTTGTCTTTCAACTGGGTTTTTGTTAGGACAGCCTTAAATAATACACAGGAAAAAAAACTTGCCTCAGTTCGTTTGTGTACTAAAAATTTATGATGATGAAAGAAAGAAGCTGCAGGCATAGCAAGCCTTAACCTGAGACGACATGCAGACTTCTTATAAACAGTAAAAAAAAACTTGCCTCTGTCTGTCTGTGTACCAAAAATTTATGATGATGAAAGAAATAAATGGCAGGCATAGTAAATCTGGTGATTCTTGGCCACTTCGCACCGTTGGTGGAGGAGACGTTTGGTCTTCAAACATGTTGAAGATCATCGGTGAAGTCGAAGGGTCAATATATCTGTAGTATATTCAATTGGCGTTTCAGTAACTCTTCACACTGCTTTTAATTTTACCATACAAATAGAATTAACGGGAGTTAACGAAATATAGTAAAAGTTAACAGAAAAACAAGAAGATATGTTAAAACAAGAATTTTTATTAGATAGCCACTTTATATATATAAAGAGATGTCTATTATTTCATTTGCAACCTTTAAAGCGCTTCATCATTTGCAGGCTGAAATGATGAATAACAAGAAGACAGCCAAAATGATGCATGGTTCAAAAACGTCGATTTAAAAAGGGAAAAGCAAGGCGTACGTGCAGCTTTCTAGTTATATCTCCCTTATCTTAAAATATTGTATGTGATGATTTTTCCTTTGGCGTTGAGTCAATGGAATATACGGCCCATGGTCTGTTTGTCAGTTTTATTTCTCAAGTTGTTTTTTATTTCAATAATTTTCTCTTCAGTAATAGTTGAATTGAGAATGATAAATGATGCTCAGGAGTAGCTGTTTTGGGATCTACGTATCGAATCCCCATAATCAAGCCCTCAGATGGGCAATGCCATACTGGGTTTCTCATTCTCTATAAATACGACAGGTACACCCTGAAGAGTCTTTGAGATCTAAATTATCAATAACAATATCATCCTTAATTTCTAACTTAAAGCATTGGAGATTTCCCCTTTCGGGTCCCCAAGCCTCTGCTCTGATTGCAAGTTATTGAATACGTGGTAGGCATAGCCGGATATTGCACTAACATTTGCCACATTTATGGAATCCAACAAAAAATTAGTAAAATATTTTAGCCATAAATGGATTATACAAAAGTAAACTCACAATGTAGCTTGATGTAGCACGTCAGATTGTAAAGTTACTTTTATTATAAAGTATATCTAATGGATTCTATGAAGCCACGTCAGTTTCTGGATTTATTTTGTGTAATTTCTTTGTATCTGTAGCAGTTCTCAACAAATTAATTTGTTGGTAAATTAGCATGATCCAAATGCATGCTACCACACGCTCACACACAGCTCGTGAAAGGAAGCTGCTACGATAGACAATAATAATACTGAGTTTGGATAGGAGATTTGTGGAGATGAAAGAAAAGTTGCACTAATTAATGGCACTAGAAATGGAAGCCTAGCAAAAAGAGAAGAACGCCTTGGAGCGAAGGGAAACTGAATATGAAAAAGGCGAAGAACGGGGACAAGACAAACATCATGATGAAGAATCACACGAGGGGACCGGCCCAAAGCGACCAAGATGAAAAGAGAAAAATGCATGACGATCTATGGGATCTCATGAAAAACCACAAAGACATAGCGAGACAAATGGGGAGCGTTTTCATCAAACAATAACCTACTTAGTAGTAAAGACCAATCGTATAGTAGGAAGATAATGGTAGTCCCCTCCCGCCAAAAGTAAAGGTAGCACTTATAAACCTCTATGATGGATCAAGAGATCTAGTAGAGCATCTGAAAACTTTCAAAATCCATATGAACCTACACGAATTTTTGGGACAAATCGCATGTAGGACTTTTCATTTGACCCTTAAAGGTGTAGCAAGAAGTTGGTTCGGGAGTTTACAAGTAGGCTCTATAACTAGCCTAGGAGTCCCTTCATGGCTAATGTTAGGAACCTAAGGTGGAAGTTGCTATCTGAAGTTGCTACTTGAGGAAACGACGTCGCGAGCTTAAAGGCACAACCGGAGCTGATTTCTATTATACGGCACAGTTTTAATAAATGTAGTGTAGTATTTTAAAAGCAGTAAAATGATGTAGTTTTTCTTATATTTAGTTTGTTATAGTTTAAGGGTACTCTAGTCATTTTCTAGGCTTCTGTTATAACCCACACGTGAAGGGTGGGAGACGGTATCTTGAATCGGGAATATTTTGTAGCTTGAGTAATTTTCTATAATGGAGGTTGGGAGCCCTTGAAACACTCTCATAGCAATTTAGTGTTTCTTTAGCATATTATCAAACATATTGTGTGCATCAGTGTTTATTGCAGTAGCCGTAGATTTCTATTTCCCATCATCTTCTTCATTACAATAGAAATCATAAAGAGTCCAACAGCAACCGTAATTCCTCCATTCCCAACATCTCCTTGTCATAACAACATTCACAAGCAGGTTCCTAACAGCTAAGTTGGCAAAGAAGACGCCGATGACTCTAGGAGAGTTCATGGATAGAAAAGATAACATTTTAAACCACCAAGGATACTCTTATGGCATTGATTGATCCCAGGGGGACAGAGGTATACAATGCTAATAAAAGGGCGAAAAAGGTAGTTAATAATGGAAAAAGGTGAGAAAAGGATGAGAAGGTAAGAAGCAGGTGCCACAACCGGAGAAAGGAAAAAGTCTCCCAGTCTCACCACCAAGGTCCCAAATGACACAAGCAAGACAAGTAGTCCAGGCATTGGGCAATAGTTGGGTAGATGCCATCTCCAAATAATCTAAAATATCACGAAGGGGGTGGCAAAAGGGAAGCCTCAACCCCCTTCTCAAACATGTCAATGTAAAGTTTGACTGGATTCGTGATCCCATCAGAGTTCACCATACCATCACGAGAATCCGGAAGGCTTAGCCTTACTGAGTTAGGGACATAGAACCACTCGTTTACATAGTTTAACTCTATTTGGGATGTGGCCACCACCCATCGATTCCGCTCGAAATCAATGGGTTGAGAGGGTTTGAAGCACCCGAGGTGCATAGCGACAAGAGAGAAGATAACTCGAGGGCAAGAGAAAGAGATGAAGGAAGCAGAAGAAAAAAGGGCATGGCAATTAAGAAAAATAAAGCCTGTAGAAAGGAAAAGAGAAAATAGCCAAACACGAAGATGACTTGGGAAATAGGGGAGGAGGTGAAGAGTGAGGAAGAAAAAAGGGCATGATGGTTATGGGTAGACGGAACGACAGAAGGCACATGGCTTAAAACCAAGGAAAGAACGCCACGTGTCGAGAATAGAGGAAGCACGCAGAACAATTCCCTTATTTTGCACTGCAAGATGTGCCTGATGGACGTCGAGTTTTGCACTGCATGCTAGGCCTGCAACCCCATCTTGCTAAGTCAGATTTGGACCCGATCCAACCCGGTCCAATGAATTGCATAGTGTCAATCGTAACCGACCCGACCTAGGTAGGTCACCCTTCTTTATTAATTAAAAAAAAAAAACCGGTATGCGAGTTATGACGTGGTGAGTTGGGACAAAAGCGCACACACATATGAGAAAACCCAGAAACCATAACTACCAAAAGAAGCTCCATGAAACCTGCCCTTGCTTTGTATAGTTGTTTTTGTAATTGATATCAATGCAAGATGTAATTTTAGTTTTATTCTTTTAAGAAGAAAAGAAGATAAGACCCAAAAAAGGGCTTTGGGTAGAGAAATATATAGGATAAAACTAGTACGCCTCTTCACTTTGATCGCTCCATTTGACCGTTTTTCAAATTCTTTTTTATTTAATGATTAAAGAAGTAATTTTATGTATTTTTTTTATTTTTAAAAAATATTTAAATGTATTAAAAAAAAATTACTGAACGGTACGTCTAGCGGTAAGAGTGGGGCGGCATAGTAACCCCACTCAAATATATATAATCTATGCCGCCCCACTCAAATATATATAATCCACTCAAATATATATAATCAAGCAACAGATCATCATTTCAAGCAACAGACCGTAAAGATTGCTTTGTATAGTTGTTTTATGAAGAGTCAGAAACCCAATAATGAAAACTAAGAAAGGGACTTTTTCCCATAATTTCTCGCTATCCCTTTCTCTCTGTTTGGTTCAACAAGAATCACTCAGCTCACAATAGACATGCAAAGAGACCCTTACCGGTCACGATCAAAAGAACCAGAATGGCATTCACCAAATAGAGCCAGAGAAGCCCAGTTTGAACCTTCCGCTAACTTCTCTTTGATTCCATCTAATCTATAAAGCCCTTACACTCTCTCTCACCACACCTATTTCATTTCCTTCAAAATCATATATATATATATATATATATATATATATCTTCTCATTTCTCCCACGAAACAGACGTGTGAGGAACTGAGGAAAATTATAATGGCAACCGATGAAGAAGTCATTATTTTAGAGACGGGGAACAGAGCATGAACGGCAGGGAGAAGATGGGGCAAGGGCTAGGGTTCGACGTAGAAGTGAAAGTAAAGGTTAAATAGCTGGGTTCCAAATAACGACTAGACATTCATCGGGTTCGATAGAGTCATAATCGACTTTTGGTGTTAATCCGACGTTTTCGGGTTAGGTGTAATCAGGTCAGACGGGTTGATCAGCCCTTCGGGCTTCTTGCATAGGTCTATTGCATACCAATAAGCAAAGAAGAAAATCTTGTACAAGGACACATGTCAAGAAAAGCGCATAAAATTTGAAAAAAAAAATGAAAAATCAAGATAGGTGTTGGGCCTAAATTAGTTTGATAGGCGAGAAAAGAGTCATAGGCAAGTAAAGACGTGGTCACCCAAGTTCGACATGCATTGAGGCATCTAAGGGAAAAGCCCAACGAAACATAGCTTATGACAACGAGAATCAAAACCCTTAATCAAGCTTGATCTGAAATCACCGTTGTGAATGGATAAAATATACCAGGCTCAAAATAATTTTCAAAGCTTAGCCCATCATGATAGTCATCACTAAAAGACAAAATATGAGAGAATGAGAGAGGACATGAAGGGACTAGGGGGTGAGGGTGTCAGGAGGCATGAAGATGTCAAGAGAAAGTGGGAAAGGGAGAGCGGGTCAAACAAGCAAAACAGACATTCATCACCTCTACCGAGGTGCATGCATGAAGAGGGTCAGATAAAAGGGACAAAGTGCATATGGTTTCAGGGACTCTTGGACAACTTCTTACTTTGGATTCCTATTCTCCAGCAAATAGATATACACCTCCTAATGTATAGGGAAAAATGAGAAGTTCTGAGAAACTATAAACAAGTTTATTATAGTGGAATCTCCACTCTCCAAAACTCCCGTGGACGTAGGCCTAGTGCCAAATCACATAAATCTGTATACTCATCTCTTCTTATTTTCTCTGTATTTAAATATTATTCATCGTTATGGATGTATGCATCGACACTGTAAAACCGCACCGGACAACTGCTAGGGGCTCCACACATCACTAGGGGAGATACTCGCACCAGATCAACCCTATTAATGGTTGAGTCATGCTCCGAAAGGAAAGTTATCGTATCAGATCCCATAATCAAGTCTTTAGATGGACAATGCCATATTGTGTTTCTCATTCCCTATAAATACGTCCACAAATACACCTTGAAGACTCTTTAAGATTTGAATTATCAACAACAATATCATCTTTCCAAACTTAAGCATCAAATCAGGTTTTCCCTTTCAGATTCTCGAGCCATTAATTTGATTGCAGGTTATTGCACCAACACCTCCCAAGTGTTCGGAACTACAACCCGACCATTTCACTTATATACATATATATATATATACATACAATTAGATATTGATGCCTCCACATTCAGTACTTCTGGAAACACTACAAGAATATGTTGTAAAAGATATAATATGTGGAAGAATGACATGATTTTACATGCAATATGACAAGGGAATTTCTGCACCTTCAGCTTATACATACGTACGTGTAGACATAGAAACTGCCCGCAGTCTTTACTAGACACTTGATCATTAGAGACCTATATCAGTAGACACCTTTTGGCCGACCGACTACTTACCCCAACTCCCATTGCAAAAAATAACAAATTAGCCCCACGGTCGTCCAAAGAAATTACCTCATCGAGGGTTGAAGGTGCAAGTTGGCCCAAGGCCTCCTGACCTCTCCCCGATGGAGAGCGGGTTAGGTCCTTCAACCGCCTGAATACTACACTAAAGAATGTGGACATCAACAACCTGGTAAAAAAGGGCAAGCAAATCATGTCATAGGCCAAATGACCCAAGTTTGCGAAGTCTAACTCCTACAAATTTTAAGTTAAAGTTATAATGACATATCTATCTTTCAATCAGCAATTAAATACGCAATTCCAACGGGGGGCATGTCCAGTCCCAAACTGTCCTAACAAGCTACCCTCCTGTGAACCAAGGAGACAGGCTGAGCTAGAGGTCGCCTTGTCTCCCTTCGGCAGAGAGCTGAACCAGCCTCACGGCTACCTGAATGACCTACCCCTGCCCTCAATGTAGCAAAGAGCAACCCAGATTACTATATTCAACTCCACAGCTACGGTGCTACTTGGAGGGGCATAAAGGTAATTACATGCCAAAATAAATCACATCAATGCAAAATGGAAGAATTAAAGGACTAGACAGGGTAAAGTGTATCCGAAAGACAGATGACAAAAAGGAGGAAATTGGCATAAAGAAGAAGTGGAGAGACATTGGCCTTGTCAAACAATATCGCTAAAGGCCCCAAAAGGATAACTGCCTAACAAGGGTGAATGA
This sequence comes from Juglans microcarpa x Juglans regia, assembly GCF_004785595.1. Lineage (NCBI taxonomy): Eukaryota > Viridiplantae > Streptophyta > Magnoliopsida > Fagales > Juglandaceae > Juglans > Juglans microcarpa x Juglans regia. Next base: position 2,042,990 of record NC_054604.1, on the reverse strand, counting down.
AGACAATATAAGCAGAAGAGCTATTGGCTAGTGGGGTCATCAAGAATAACCTAGGTGCTGGCGGAGTGGATCATAAAGCTCTGTATGACTGCCTAATGCTAAGCCCATAATTTCCTACGATAAAACCCCCAAGCCGGCCATAAAAAGAAAAGAGGGAAGAAGTAGAAGGAAACATTGAAGAAGAACATGAAAAGACAAGTAGCCTGGCACAAAAAAGTATAATGCAGTTTGATCAATGATCAGATGTTACACACGAGCCACATGGTAGTGGTGCATAGGTAAATATAATTACAAAAATAAAAAGAAAGAGAAAGAAGAGAAAAATGAAATAACAACAACAACACCAAGAGGCTAGGGTGTAGAAATGTCAGGCACCATGCTCAAAGACCTCGGCATCGGGAGCTTCAACCTCAGGGACATCAGGCTCAGGATCGCTGTGTTCAGAAGCAGTAGGCTCGGGTATGGCCGGGAAGGCAGGACCAGTAAAAGTATTAGTGATCACATCCATTCCTAGCTTGCAGCCGAATGCAAAGGCTTTTCTGTCAACGACAACCTGGGTAAGGTCAAGGTCTCGTAAGTATTTCTCGAAGGTTTATGAAAATAACTAAGAACTCTCGAGAATGTGGTCCCGCATCGACCTAAGGCCCTCAACACACCCATGCGCACAAGCGAAATTGCAAACGTTCAACGGACAACTTCAACTGGTTGTCCAGGCAAGAGGCAACGCCCTACACTCGAGACAAGTCGCTCTAAGCCCCCCATCTACTGGGTTTCTTCCTTCACTTTCTCATTTAGCTTCTTCTGACAATGGCTAAGCTTTTTAGTTTTCTTATTACATTCCTTCAAGGCAAGTAGTACCCTCCTCAACCCTTGTTCCAGCCGCTCCATATCAAATGGCAGTTAGGGTCATCTTGTGAAGGGTGTGATTTTTCTACTCAACGGCCTCTTGGCCATCCACGATGAAGGCTGCTAGATGAGATGAACTTTGAAACAAGAGAGCCAACATGGGAAGGTCAATAAATGGAATTTAGAAAACAACAAAAGAAAGGAAAAGGACAGAAAAAGAAGTTGTCAAACCTCTTGAAAGAAGCTAGATAAACACTTGACAAGCACTGATGGCTTCCACGCAGCACTCCCTATTTCCAGCCAGGCCAAAGTGGGGATAACTTCCCTCGAACCCTCTACATCAAGCTCTTGTGTGGCTGCCTCGATTTGACTAGCTTCGTCAACAATCTCCCTAGTTGCAAAGGTCGAAGGCTGACCTTCGATGCTTTCTATGAAGTACGTGACAACCTCTTCAGCAATCATTCCTTCCTAGACAAGTGGATCTTAGCATGGACCCGTCGAACCTTCGCTGACTACAACATCCAGAAGAAGCCCACCTTCTGCTTGGCGTTCCACCTCCGTGACACGGTTATTCGAAGTAGCAGCAAGCCACCCTTATAATGATGGAGTCCAAGCCTCCAAGTGACTTGAGCACCTCTCCACTCCTCGTAAGAACTGGATCATCCCGTCCATGGCAGCAAGCAAAGACATTGTAGAAGGCGTTGCTGCAGAGCGAGGGCCCCTGAGCAAGCCTAGGCCTCGCCTTCAAAAGAGCGAGTGTTGACAGCAGAAGGAGTATGGGAGACTACCGGGGGACACTGCCCCGTGTCAGCATGTAGGGGGCCTTGACCTCCAAGATTTCCCAGAGTAGGGCAGCAACATCATTAGTTTCCTGGAGCACGCCACAAACTTCAGTCGATGTGGACTGCACTGCAAGGACCTCAGTTGAGGGGTATGTTATCGATGGATCCAAGGGCTTCAAAGAAGAAGATGCCACCAACGCTTGCACGCCAACAACACAATGGGATGCTTCCACCGGCGTCACCAGAACAACGAGACTATGAGCCTCAAGCGTAGCCAATGCTCGCCCTTTAGGAATCGAGGCTCCGGAAAAGGACCCGTTGTCAACCCCAGCCCATTCCAAGCGAGGTTTCTTCCCCTTTCACGTTAGAGAAGAATTCAAGGGACATTCCGAGCAAGAGTGATCCGAGCCAGGACAAAAATCACCCTGTCGTCAAAAGGAACATGACTAAGGGGAGGCAAAGAAACCCTTAGGCTCTCCTCAGAAACAAGCCACCCACTCTCTAACAATGGTGATAGGCCTCAACTAGGCATGGGTAGCTGTTGGAAGAATCGCTTTATCCTCAGGAACCCTTCCCCAATCAGTTTAAACCGGGAACTTGCTACCCAACCAACCGAGAATTCCCATCCACGGTCGGACACGAAGAAGAACTTTGGAGACTAGTCCTTCACCTTGCGGTATTGTGACTCTAGATTAATGAGGGCATGCGTAGTCTTGAAGCTGCAAACGTTCCCCTTTCGCCGCAAAACCTTATGAGTGAGAAGGAACTCGCAGTCGGTGAGGTTAGTCTACTCTGGGCTCAACTCCAGTAAGGCATGCCACCAAATGACGCTGCAGCAAATCGAAAGCCTACAAGCATTTGGGTGAAGTTAGGATGGGGTCCAACCAAGGCGATCTAGTAAGTCATGGACGGGGCGGGGAAAAGGAAGCCTTAAGCCACATGTAAACATAGAAGGAAAGAAAGAAACTCTGGAAGAGTGACCCTCGGCGTCGACGACACCCTTGTGTGGACCAGAGATCTCAAAGATAACTGATGTCGGGACCTGATAGGTAAGGGCAAGAGATGCCAACATCGCCGCTTGGACATTTGAATGCCAACATCGTCACCAACCTCTAGTGCGTCTCCCCCACTGGAAGCCGTGGGTTGGATGGATTTCTCAAGTGCCATTGACGAAGAGGAAGAATGTAGTAGATAAATGAGAAAGGTGTATAAGGGAAAAGGAGGGCGAGTTAGGAGAAAAGGAGGGCAAGAGGATTAAAGTGCAGAGAAAGGAGACAAGACCATGATCCAATCGCACTTATAAAAGAGGAAGGCAGTGGTTAATCTCCCATGCCCTGTGGCAAAAGGAAGAGGTACGAGACACTACGAATCCAGGAAAATATGCACCACAAAACGATGTGAAGGCAAAATGCCACCTGACGCCCTCAATACTAACACAATTGAGAAAATACCATCAAATGCCAATGTAGTTATCAGTAGACGTGCCAACAAAGGTGGAAAGGAAAATGGTAGCAAGGTTGCCAAGCGAAAAGGCCTCAGACTTCAAAGCCAAGCACACGTCAACAGAGGGCCCCTGACCTCGACATTAAGGGGATTTAAGATTAAAAAAAATTCTCACCATACATGTCCGATGAGAATTAATGAGGTATCTATAAGGAGTCCCCCCTTCACTCTCCCCCCATGCGACTTTGTAGGCCTAAGAAGGGCAACTAAGGGAATAAGAAACAAAGGCCATGCCCAGAACAAGTAGACTCTTTGGCCTGGTCCACAGGTAGACCTTCGAGGGATGGGACTCGCCATCCTGAAGACCCCATGAACATCGTCCAACCCTTGAGTACTTGTTCACATAAACGAGATGGAGGTAAGGGAGACCTTTGATCCTCTAGCAATGAGACATTGACGAACCACTAAGGACACTGACAAGGTAAGGTAAATTAGGGGACCATGTCACATTAATGGCACCACTACCCGAGCTATATGCCACATCAATCTTGTCGTCCTAGAGACATACCGCATTAAAAGACTCTGACAAGAAAAATAGTAAAAAGGGTACAGACTCCATGGGGGCAGACACGATCTGTCCCCTCCAGACTCCTGGTCTAAATAGCTACTTCCAGGTACAAGAAATGCTCTCAGATTCTTAGACTCTTTCTTATTTACAAATTTCCAAAATACTTTACTAATTTTGGTATCGGAGACTCCACAGCCCCAAGGCTACACTCTTCCAGCTTCTTTCTTATCTATTTTTGCAAAATTCGTTCTAGAGACTTGAGTTGTTGGAAGTTGACCTAAAGGTATACGAAATATGACGTTAACAAGTTTATTCCATTAAATGATTGTCATTCAGGGCCAATTATCAGTTGCGATCTTTACTAGATGACACTTTTATCTTTGGGAAATCACCACGAAAAGTTAAGCTGAGGAAAATATTTAGATAATTAGGTGAATTGTAGAGTCAAAATCCTGATATTATGTGAAATCACTATTTTTTTTTATAAAGTTAATTTGTTGGAAAAAGCTAGATTATTATATGTATAATTTATCTTAACAAATTGTAAGTGTAAATTAATATAGAGGGAATCTTAAAAAAGTAAATTAACCAACTGTAAAGATATATACAAGTTGTTTAATGATAAACTTGAGTTTGATTGTTGCAAGAACATGAATTAAATAGATAAAATTGGAATATTTGGTATCTGTAGTCAAGTCTAGGTTGTTATCTGTCTGGATTCCCGAGTTCTAGACCAAATCGAAAAAAAATTCAGTCTGGATCTGCAACCTTAAATAGTCCGTACACAAGTCCACCCAATTAATTGATCAGTGATTACAAACTAAACAAGCAACAAAAAAAAAAAAAAAAAGGAGAATAGTCTCAGTAGATACAAAGGTGACTTGACAAGGGAGAATGCAATAATGGGTGATCTACAACCTAAATCTATTTAATGTTTGTTGCAAATAAAATCACCACAATAAGTATCCTTTTACAGCAATTTTCAAGTCGTCGCACACTTTTAACATCGATGTGCGATTTAAAGTCGGTGGTTTCGTAACTTTGTTATTTGCAATGATTTTGGGCATTATAGCGGCGAATTTGTTCGCCGAAAGAAGAAAAAACTTTTTGCAAAGGATATATATCGATGATATTGGGTTTAGGGTGCCAACACACTCGAAATATTTTATTTTCCCCCCCAAACCTTACCCCAGTTTGTTCCCGAGTACACCCTTTGACGTTCTTCCCCATTTTCCTTAACCTACAAATCCACCCACCCCCACACGGTTGTTTCTCCATTTTCAAATACACCTCGAAGCCTCTGCTCCACCACTTAATTTTCCCTCCATGGAAGCTAGGGTCCTTGTTTCCTCTCCACACAAAATCTGTGCCTCTATCCCTAGTCTCGGATTGATTTGTTTTCTTCGATTTTTGCTTATTGGAGGTTGAGATAGTCCAGCTAGTTTCCACTTCCATTTACCTTCCATCACTATAGGTATATATATTTGCAACTAATTTGTCTATATCTCCCCCTTCATCTAGAGGTGTGCATTCAGACCTGTTTTTTTTCCAGTCAGGTCCGGAACTCAAAAAACCGGGTGTATCCGGGCGGTTATCCACCCGGATTACACCTGGGCGGGTGAGAAGAACCCGGATCTGGTTACGAATCCAGTTATGTGACCCGATTATCTGTAACCTGGTCATTTAAAAAACAAATCAGCCATTTTCTGCCCTAAGCTTTCAAATCCTTTCTGCGGCTTTGCCTTTCTGAATCCCTTCTGCCTACTCTCTTCGACGCATGCGTCTCTTCTCCTTTCCGATTACATTCTCATCTCCTTTCCGAATCCATTCTACATTCTCTTTTCAACGCATGCATCTCTTCTCCTTTCCGAATCCATCCTCTTCTCATTTTCGAATCCATTCTACCTTCTCTCTTCGACGCATACGTCTCTTCTCCTTTTTGAATCCATCCTCTTCTCCTTTCCAAATCCATTCTGCCTTCTCTCTTCGACGCAGGTGTCTCTTCTGCTGAATCCCTTCGTCTTTCGAAGTCCTTTGTAGTTTGCGCATCTGGGAGAGCGACGTGCATATGGTATGGTCATCTCTCTTTCTCTTTTTTGTTAGTTTCTGTAAATGATGGGTTTAGTGATTTTTTATTTTGAGTGTTGGGTTTTTTTTTTTTTTTTTTTTTTTTTTTTTTTTTTTTTTTTTGTAAATGATGGGTGTTTTGGGATTTTTGTGTTTTAGGGTTTTATTGTATTTTTGGGTGTTTTAGGGTTTGGTTGTAAACGATGGGACCGAGTTATGAAAGAGAGAATAAGAGGGGCTTTTTTTTCTTATGTATGATATGAGTGGTTGTTTCAGATGAGGAGGGTTTGTTTCTATTTTTTGGGTGTTACTTTCAGTAGACTTGTTTCAATTAAAATGAATTTTTCAGTGGGTATAACTCTGTTTCTTCTATAGAACACTCTGCTGGTTGTTTTATTAATTTATACATTATTATAGGGGTAGTTATTGCTAGTGTACGTGAGATTGATGTAATTCTTGAATTACATTAATTATTTAGTCTTAATTTCCAAGCAGAAGAAGTATCTTTCCCATATTGATACTCATTGTCGTAGATATTTGGTAGGCAATTAAAACATTTATATGGTCCATTAACAGTTCAGTGGCAAGCTTGACAGTTTAGATTATGATGGGTATTTTGCTCTTAAACATATTCTTGTAGATCTCTCGATTTGGTATCATTCTTATATTAAATTCTTATTTAGATTATGATTGGTCTTTTTTTTTCTCCTTCCTTTTTCTCTTCTGCATTTTCTTCTTTGCTTTCCTCATTCTTTTCCTGCTCCTTGTTTTCCTTTAGCAAGAGAAAGCATTGGGATATTTTTTCAGAAATGTGAGCTAAGAATCGAACTCTCGCTCCACCCAAAACCGAGTTGTAAAAACAAATAACATAGCACAAAGTAAATGGAATAACTAATGTCTTTACATTGAGTACTTTGGTCCTAGCTTACATGACTACATTGGTTCTGGTTTTTGTACAATTTTAGATCACAAAAACTATTAATAATTAGCTTATACTCTTGCATAATTATTCAAGTTATGCAGTGCTTTTTTAATCTTCTGCACAGTGAACTTGGGTCATTATAGCTTACATGACTACATTGGTTCTGTGTTTTGAAAAAGTGTAAAATGTGAAGAAAATTATGGTACGACAGATTTGTTTAATTGGCCAAGCTTGTTTGAGCTTTTATATGTAATCTCACCCTCTTTCTCACTGATTATATTTGCTGTCATTGTTGGTTTTGATTATATTTGTTGAAGCATGTACATTATTAGAGTTGAGATTGTATAATTGAGATTGTAATTCTTTGCATGCTAACATATTGTCATGTTTCCATCCCCATACTATGCAATGGCATTGTATTTGCTGAAATCTATCAACCTCCTGAATTTATATTGGACTTATAGAACAAATAGTAAGAGAACAAATTATTTGTTGGCTTACAAACTGCAGGACCTTAAACTTATAATATTGTAAGAGAACAAATAGTTTCAGGACCACAAGCAGTGTTATGCAAACTATTTGTTGAGTTACAAACTAGGAGCAGAACCCATACTGACCCAAACCCAAGACAAACTGTATATATATTATTTTGTTAAGAATATCTTTTATTAAACTAAATTGTGTCTTCATTATTTTGTTGGACTGTGAACTGTGGTGGTGCCTAAAAGGAATGTGTTGGTATTTATTTGTGGATTGTGTTGCACAATACTAATGTTCATTTTATATATGTTGGACTGGACTGTGTTGAGGATACTAATGTTGGACTGTGGATTGTGTTGGTGCCGTGTTGACCGTGTTGGTATTTATTTGTGGACTGTGTTGCTCAATACAACTAATTCATTTTATACATGTTGGACTATGGACTGTGTTGAGGATATTAATGTTGAGGATACTAATGCTTATTAACAAATAAATATTTATTTGTTAATTTTTATTCAATACTAATGGCAGAACTTTTTATTTATTCTTTTTATTTATGAAGTGTATTTGTAAAATATAAAAAGAAAAAAAAATTTGTCAAAAATTATTAAAATATATAATATTATATTATTATTTTCACTTGGCAATGGCTAGGCCATTGCCAATACTCTAAGACAGAAATTATTGTAGTGTCTTTGTGAGGTTTTGTTTCAAGTTTTATTCTCTTGTTCATTTTGACTTATTGTTTCAAGTCATTATAGTTTTCATTTTTCTGTTGTAATTGATGTTATTGGCAGCTTATGGAGAGACAGTCCAGTAGAAAATTTCCCCCCAATTCCATATTCAAGATGTGAAGACTAATGCATTTCGTTCTTTGTAAATTTATGTTTTAGTTTAATTAGTTGTGATGTATTAATATTTCTTTTGTTCTTTGTAAATTTATGATTTAGTTAATTAGTTGTAATGTATTATTATTTCTTTTTTTTTTTTTTTTGTAAATTAATGTTTTGCATTGTGATGTAACCACAATATTATTTATTTTACATTTTTATTTATTTTGTTCTTTAACTTTGTTTTTATAAAAATCTTATAAAAAGTGTTTAAATTATTTTTTTTTAAAAATCTGGGCAATTTAAGCATATCAGATTTTTTTTTTTTTAAAAAAAAGTGCTATAAAAACACGTTTTTGAAGTTTTAAAGTCTTTTTTAAAAAATAAATAAATAAATAAAACCGGATTAAATCCGGTTATAACCTAGATCTGGATTGAATCCGGTTATCCGCTCAGATTAATCCAGGCGGTTATCCGTCCATATTTTAGCATCCGGATTTGGATCCGGTTAGGGCCGGATATCCGGATCCGGATCCGGTTGAACACCCCTACCTTCATCCAAGTGTAGAAGCTTTACAAAAATTGGGCTTTTTGTTTGTAGACTAATTTCTAGACTAATGAATCTGAAAGAATGTCCTTTTTTGCACGAGTTTTTTTTGTATAACCTACATTATCTTTACATGTTGATGTGGGTGTTAGATGTTCATAATTTTTGCCTAATATTTTGTATTTGCATTGTAATCTTAAGGGTGTCAATGGTGATGAGGACAATGACGAAGGCGATATCAGTGACGATACCCAAGAAACTGGCTTTGCTGCAAAAAGTAAGGAAGATGGTTTGCGATTCCTTGCATTTTGTTGTTGCCTTTGATAATTTTAAGTGGTTTCTATTTTAAAAGTATAGCTGAAGCTATTTGTCTGGATCATTTTTTACTAAAAATACTTGAAAAAGTGCACTTATAAACAGAGAGAAGCTTGTACTAGGATGATTTAGTTTAATAAAAAGTAAAATATATTAAGTCATCATATCACTCAATGGAAATATATTCTTCTTGTTGGGTTTGGCATGGGTCAACATTCTTACAAGTGATTGTCATTATGTATGCTACAAATACTATGAGTTATCGCATCATATGCATCTTTTTAAAATTTGGTGAATTATGGAAAATATGTGTCAGCTAATGACTCATCAATAATATACTTTAATCATGTAAAGATATATTCTGGAAACCCTACGAACCATAGGGATGGGGTGGGTGGGATTGTTAAGCAATTGCACTAGTTTTTATCGGGAGTTTTTTTATACAATGCATGGATTCATCCATTCCTCTATTTAATCACTATATGTTTTAATTTTGATTGGCTGGCTAGTTGTAAAATGTGTTTTTTAATACTAATGGATAAAAAAACTGTACAAAACAATTCCATTATTTTTCCAAAAATAATGTTGAATTATTTCACTAATATGATTAGATTATGATCTAAATGTTCACTTATAAAAAGAAAAGATTATGTACTAAATGTTTAAAACATGTTATCATCTATATATTCCTTGTGTGCTAGGGTGTTGTCTTTTTTATAGATGGGTTTATGTGGGATGAGCTACGGGGTATGAAATTTCAAGATCTTCATAATCTTGTATCTAATTATCAGCTTATGTGATACTTGGATAATATATATATGGAGATCGGTTTATCTGATACATTAAAGATTACATTTATAGCTTCATTGTTTGATATCTTTCTTGGGTGAAATAAGAGCATTTACTCCAAGGAGAATCTTTTTTATCTTTTTCCGGGGGGGGGGGGGGGGGGGATGCTAAATCATCTAGGGGTATGTAGTATACCTATTTGGCTGTTACATTGATAGGATTACAACTTTATTAATTACAAATACTCTCTGTAGTTGCTAGGCAACATAAATTTTTATGGGAAAAGTTGGTGGTGTTGAGGATGACATGCATGAAGATAAGGACGAGGATGAACAAGAAGTCATATGGGGTTGTTATTCATAAAAAAAAAAAAAATGATTTTCAGTAAATTTTCTATATGTTGCAGACAAATCTAAGAGGTCAACTACATTTACAGAATAAGAATGTAAACTAAATGAGACTATCTACTACTTAAAAAATAGTTTAACTAGTGCAGTGCAGATAAGCTGAAATATTATTCAAGCCATGAATGTAAGGTTGAGAATTATATTAAGAGCAACTGAACTTACTCCTTATATATTTTAGATGTTTCCATCCTGAATTATATTTATTGAAATGATAAATTTTAAATAGTTATTTATTTAAGTAATTGACATTCAAAATCATTTATAGGGCATCATATCAGCATATGTGATTGAAGATGACAAGATCTAATTAGATCTATTAGATGAAAAACAGCAATTATCTTTATTTTTTTCTTTCTGAGTTAAGAGAGTTAATTAGATGATGAATGAGTAGTATTGAAAAAATATAGTTCCTAAACATAGGTTTACGTGTGTATAATTAGGAAAATTTAAAGGTTGAGGTAAAGAATTGGAGCTTTCTGTGTGATGGCTTTCTAAATCTGTCTTCTAAGTGCAAAAACTATCAAAGTAGTACATGGAGGAGTTCCAAGGTCATTTCCATAGGGACAACAGTATTCATGCTGAGCAAACATATAATGAGTTGCATTTTGTGCAATGAACGTGTTTGAGAAAGGGGTTTTTGCAAAGTTAAGGAGAGAAACAAGAATATATGCTTATGTACTAGTTTGGAGGGTATTGAGGAAAGGATGGTTATGATCTTTTTATAAAATGGTTTTCTAGGTGTTTGTAAATTGAAGGAAGTGAAACAAATGAATATTAGTGGGGTGTGTGCAGGAAAATTAGAAACTGCATAAAAATAAATACCAATGAAACAAATTATCAAGCACCTAGGATGCAAGTTTCACCTTTTCACAGATTGTTAATGAAAAATCCTCAAATCCCTATTTACTCAACCACCAACCCATTCGTAAGGATCATGATTGGAAAATATAATAAATCATGCACAAGTTATGTATTAGCCCAAATTCCCTACTGAGTTGCAAAGTTAGATGTACAATGAAAAAAGTTTATCAAAATCTTGCATCAGTTCAAGTATCAGTTGTGCCTAGCATCTACAACAGATCAAGATTCATGAGAAAGAATTCCAAACTTCTCTAAAAATAATAACATTGCAACTCAATAAGTTGTGAAATGGAACTCAATGGAAAAAAGAGCAAATCAAACCAATCTATTTCTAGGTTACTCTTCAAAACCTAGGCTTGGAAATTTAGCCTAACATCACTGAATCCAAACACTCCATCCACATTTTTTTAATCTACCCAAAAGAGATTGAAGAATAAAAATGGCCCAGATTCAAAAGAAAATGAAGAATAAAAATGGCCCAAAAGTTTGAAACAAAAAACCAAAAGAAAAACCAAGAAAGAGTAAAAAAAATCCCTTGAAAAGCTTGGCTTTATATTTTTCTCCCGTAAGCTCATGATTAGCTGGCTCCATTTCCCTTTCATGTTCGTACGTGCTTGCTCCTCTTTGGTTGTGCTCGTTTCTCTGCTACACTTCAGTGCTTAAGGCCAGCTGTGTGTGTGAGTCTGCTGCATCCACTGCACTCTCCTTTTTTTTTTTCATTCTGTTTTTTTTTCTTGTGTTTCAGATCCTTAGCCACGTTCCAGAGTCTTCCTTTTGAGTGTTGCACGTTTAGTTAATTATTTTCAAGAAGACCCCTGTGCTTCAATGTCCTTCTAAACTTGGGATGTCAGCAACTCTTTTCCAATAATACCCTACAATATAAAAGTAAGATATGAGAGAAGTAAAATTTGGGGTATTAATTTTGGTGTGGAACAGCTGCATTGTAACTCTTTTCAAGTGCAACATATCAGAATTTATCAATTGACTCAAGTATCATAATCTACTGCATAATTAAGTGCTTAACTCAATTTTTGGTTAAACAATTTATTCATTTAAGCTACTTAATTATGCAGTTTTAACACTTTATCACACCCTCCAACTAGGTTTTTTGCTAGTTTCTAGCAAATAATGCCAGAAAAAATGAAGGATCCAAGAGTGAGCCACCGAACTCAAAACTCTCTACAAAAGATCAAATCATATTGAGGTATTGGGCATTAGATTGTAGTCCGGTTAGGTTAGAGCTCAACACAAAAGTTTATAAAATTCTCAAGAACTCAAACAAGGAAAATGTATTTAAGCTGCAGATTTTTGAGTGGATCAAATGTGTGAACAGATTTCTATTTGTTGGTTTCCAGATTTCTCACAATAGTTTCAAAGCAACTTTTTCAAGAAAAACCAAAAGGTCTTTACTCCAATTCAAAACTATTATATTGGTGGCTTTCACGCTATCACACTTTGAAAGACCCATTTCTTTTTCTTTTTCTTTTATGTTTTTATTTTTTTAAAAGAATCTCGGTGATAGGCAGCATTTTCCAATGCACTTGCACTAATTGTTTTCCTTGATCTCTAGCCTGTCCCTTTTCTCAAATATTTTTACCTCCCATTTTTTTTTTACATCTACAATGAACCATACCTTAATGGCCTAGGAAAAGTGAAACCACTGATTAACATCAAACAAACAGAAAAAGAATATGCTTGTGTCTATTTAGGTCATCAATCAATAGCTTTGAAATACATTGCCTAAGTTTGAGTTGCTAAGACTATCATAAAGTCCTGTGTTGAACTTAACCTATACCAGTGGGAATTAGTGTAGCCCAAGACTGCAACTATCTGATCTTAAGTAAAAAAGTGTGAAAACAGTAACTTGGTAGCAAAAAGAAAAAAAAAATTCAGACCCCACAATTATAAATCCTGAGAGACTAATGGTATAAGACTCTCCATACCCCCAACTAAAAATGGGCAGTGTCCTCACTGCAAAACATGAATAAAACAAGGCATGAAAGAAAATAGGGCCGAAGGAAATACCTGAAATGGCTGAAGGGATCATGAAAGTAAAAATGAAAATAGAAAAAAAAAACAGTGTTGAACCTGAAAAGAGAGAATGAAGAAAAAGAAAAAGAAAACAAAAGAAAAGAAAGAAAGAAAAAAGAACATAGACGTGAAATAAACAACCAAAAAAGGAAAGAAAAAAAAAACTAAAGCAAAATAGAAATGAACTAAGGATCATTAGAATAAGTAGGATCTTCCAAAGGAATGGAAGTATCTTCAGGTGAAAGTGTTGCCAAAAAATGTTTAAGTCGTTGGTTATTTACTTTAAAAGTATTTCTATTTTGAGGATTAGTAATCTCAACAGTTTCATGTGGAAACACAGCCTTAACTAAATAAGGACTACTCCACCTCTATCTTAATTTGCCTGGAAATAGATGGAGGCAAGAATTGTAAAGTAAAACTTGTTCATTAGGCTCAAAAGTCTTTCTCTAGATGTACTTGTCATGTAACATCTTCATATGCTCCCTTGAAAATTTGAAATTGTCATATGCATCTTGTCTAAGCTCATCCAACTCTGAAATCTAAAACTTTTTCACAGAACCAGCATGGTCAATAGAAAAATTGAATTATTTAACAGCCCAATATGCCTTATGTTCAAGCTCAATGGGAAGATGACATGTTTTTCCATATACCAAGCAATAAAGGGACATGTTAAGAGAGGTTTTAAAAGTTGTCCTATAAGCCCAAAGTGCATCAGTCAGCCTTAAATACTAATATTTTCTGTTGGGATTGACTGTTTTTTCTAAGATGTGCTTAAGCTCCCTATTAGCTAATTTAGCTTGCCTATTTGTTTGAGTGTGATATTGAGTGGAAACCTTATGGTGTATACTATATTTTTTCATGAGGGCAACAAAGGGTTTGTTTCAAAAATTGGTTCTATTATCACTAATGATAGTTCTAGGCATGCCAAATCTAGCAAAAATATTTTCTTTCAAGAACTTAAGCAGTACCTTATGGTTATTTGTTTTACATGGAATGACTTCAACCCACTTAGAAACATAAGCAACTGCCACTAGGATATATAAATTACCAAAAGAAGATGGAAATGACCCCATAAAATCAATCCCCAAACAATAAAAAATCTCAATGACAAAAATGGGTTGTAAAGGCATCATGTTCTTCTTAGTGACTGCACCTAGTTTTTACATGACTCACAAGTTTTGCAAAAATTATATGCATCCTTAAACATACGAGGCCAATGAAAACCACTTTGTAAAATTTTTGCAACGGTTTTATGTGTTGAAAAATGTCCCCCACAATCCTCAGTATGACAAAAGAAAAGAACAACTTGTATTTCATGATCAGGCACGCATTTTCATATGATTTGGTTAGAATAATATTTAATCAAATAAGCATCATCATAGAAAAATGACTTTACCTCATGCTTGAATTTTCGTATGTCTTGAGCACTCCAATTGGGTAGAGTTTGTCTTGTCACAAAAAAATTAACTATGTCAGCAAACCAAAACAAATTTTCAATTGACATTAATTGTTCATAAGGAAAAGAGTCAAGGATATGGACAGTGTGCTCATTTTCAGCAAATGTAAGCCGAGACAAGTAGTCGGCAACTACGTTTTAAGCACAATTTTTGTCCTTGATGATAAGGTCGAATTCTTGGAGAAGAAGAATCCATCGGATCAATCGTGGATTAGCATTCATCTTTGACAATGGATACTTTAACGCTGTATGGTCAGTGAAAATAACCACTGGAGAATCAAGAATATAAGTTTGAAACTTGTCTAACGCAAAAACTACAGCAAGCAGTTTATTTTCTGTGGTAGAATAATTTTTTTGGGCTCCATTTAGAGTTCTACTTGCATAAGAAATGACATGTGAGAACTTATTTCTACGTTGTCCAAATACAGCTCCTATGACTGCATCGCTAGCATCACACATTATTTCAAAAGGAATAGACCAAATAGGGGCTGCATGATAAGGGTTGTAGTAAACGAAATTTTCAGCTTATCAAAAGCATTTTGACAAGAAGAGGTCCATTCAAAAGCAACATCATGCATAAGTAACTCACATAAAGGCCTAGAGATAGAACTAAAATTTTGAATGGACCTCCTATAGAACCCATCATGCCCAAGAAATGATCTGATTTCTTTTACTGTTTTGGGTATAGGAAGCTTGGAGATAAACTCAATCTTAGCATTATCAACCTCAATACCTCGGGACGAGACTATGTGACCAAGAACTATGCCTTGTTGAACCATGAAATAACACTTTTTCCCAATTGAGAAGCAAATGTTTCTCGTCACACCTGGCTAAAATAGCTTGTAAGTTAGTCAAATATGCATCAAAAGAGTTACCAAATACTGAAAAATCATCTATGAATACTTCCAAACTATTTTCAATCATGTTGCTGAAAATACTAATCATACATGTTTGGAAAGTAGCCGGTGCGTTACATAGTTCAAAAGACATTCTTCTAAATGCAAAAGTGCCAAATGGGCAGGTAAAAATTGTTTTCTCTTGATCCTTAGTTGCTATTTCAATTTGGTAGTAACTAGAAAATCTATCAAGAAAGCAATAGAAATCATGGCCAGTAATTTTTTCTAACACTTGATCAAGGAAGGGCAAAGGAAAATGATCTTTCCGAGTAGCGGCATTCAACTTCCTATAATCTATATACATTCGCCAACCAGTAGAAATCCTAGTGTGAATTAGTTCATTTTTCTCATTTTTCACAATAGTAAGCCTAGATTTTTTTGAAATTACATGAATGTGACTTACCCACTTGCTATCCGCAATAGAGTAGATATTCCCACATCAAGTAGTTTCAAAACCTCTATTTTTACGACCTCTTTCATGGTAGGATTTAGTCTTATTTGCATCTTCCTAGAGACTTTAGCATTTTCTTTTAAATAAATCTTATGAGTGCACACAAGAGGATTTATACCTTTTATATCCACAATTGTCCATCCAATAGCACCTTTGTGCTGCCTCAAAACTTCCATTAGTTTCCCTTCATTGTTATGAGTGAGCTGAGCTGAAATCACCACTGGTAAGGTGTTGTCAGGACCCAGAAATGCATACTTCTGGTCAGTTGGCAATGGCTTCAACTCTAGTGTTGAGATTTCATCTGCTAAAGGCTTCAAACTTGTTATCAATGGCAGTAGCTGCTCAACTTTAGGTCTCCATTTAGCTTCAAATTTATTTTCTACATTAAAAACAAGAAAAGCATCAGTGGGGGTGTCATTAGTGATGAGATCACAAATATTTTCTAATTCAAACAGTAGGTTAGTGGGTTGATATGCCAAATAGGCCTCTTCCTCAAGGATACTCTCTAGCAAATTGACTTCTTGTACATCTTTCAAGTCTTGAGGTTGCCTACAAATATTAAAAATGTTTAGTTTGAGAGTCATGTTCCCAAAACTCAATTTTAAAACACCACTCCTACAATTTCTCAATGCATTTAAAGTAGCAAGAAAATGTCTCCCAAGAATCACAGGTGCTTGAAAAGAAGATTTTGGTGTCAAGTGAACATCCAACACAACAAAATCTATGGGGTAAAAACATTTATCCACTTGTACTAAGACATCCTTAACAACCCCTCTTGGCATTTTGATTGATATGTCAGCTAGTTGTAAAATTATTAGAGTTGGTTTTAATTTCCCTAAACCAAGATGCTCATATACATTATAAGGTAGTAAATTCACACTTGAACTAAG
This sequence comes from Juglans microcarpa x Juglans regia, assembly GCF_004785595.1. Taxonomy (NCBI): domain Eukaryota; kingdom Viridiplantae; phylum Streptophyta; class Magnoliopsida; order Fagales; family Juglandaceae; genus Juglans; species Juglans microcarpa x Juglans regia. The sequence continues at coordinate 2,026,409 of NC_054604.1, read as the reverse complement.
ATCTAACAATGCTTGACCAATTTTTGAACTTCTTATAACACAAACAATTATAGGTGAACCGGGGTCTTTATATTTTGGTGGAGTATTACTCTGAATTATGGCACTGACCTGCTTAGTAAGAAATGTTTTCTTTTGCACATTTAATTTTCTTTTAATAGTACACAAATCTTTTAGAAACTTAGCATATGTGGAAATTTGTTGAATAGTATCCAACGAAGGATGTTAATCCTAACTTGTTTGAATATTTCTAAAATTTCATATTAGTGTCTGTCTTTGTGCAGGCGAGCCAATCTTTGAGGAAAATGAGTAGGTATAGGACATGAAATCTTTTCAGTTTCATTTTTAGTTTCAGTTTGTCCAACCTCACTCTTTTCAGCCTCATTTTGTATAGGTTTAGAGACCTTACCAGCCTTGTCTGAACCTTGAGTTGGAATGTTCACCACCGTACCATTTCTCAAAGTAGTGACTGCCTTCACTTGCCTTATATTTGAACTCTGAACTGTTTTTTGAAGTGGCTGACTTTGCAAGGAAATTTTTCTTTTTCTTGGGAGCTCCAGGCCATAGTCATCTTTGTAAGTGTGCTTCGAATCTCATTTATTGCTTGAGAATTTTGGTTGTTTATTGTTGTTTGACCTTGCATAAACTGCTGCAAAAGTGTTCGATAGTCGATGCACCGTCTCCTCAAGTCCATTCTTTTGCATCAGAGGTGCTTGAATGAGTTGAGAGGGTCCTGGAGCCAAGGTTGTTGGAGTTACCTGCTGGTCACTCCTCCAAAAATTTGGGTGGCTCCTCCATCCTGGGTTGTTAAAATTAGAATAAGGACCAGAATATAATTTATGTATCATATTTACAACATTAGATTGGTCCAACAATACTTTTTTGAAAGCGGGGATCATGGGACATTCATTAGTTGAATGCCCATGATTCTCACATATGCCACACTTCTCAAAACTTTTCGGGACAACATGCACTCCATTTACTTTTTTCAATTCTATGGCTTCCATTTTTCTGGATAGCAGGTTAATATAGCACGTAAATCATCATCTTCTTTTAAAGTATATTTTCTATGACCAAACTTAACTTGCCTGGACCTATCATGCACATAAGTTGTGTCCCAAGATTGAGCATTTTCAGCAAAGTAATCAAAATATTTGAATGCTTCATCAAGCTCTTTGTCGAAAAATTCTTCATTACACATGGTTTGTATAAATTGGCGCATTTTAGGTGTCAAACTTTCATAAAATAAACTTATCACTCGCCAATTTTCATAACCATGACGAGGACAAACATTTAAAAGATCCTTGAACCTTTCCCAGCTTTGATAAAAAGTTTCAAGATCTTTTTGGGTAAAGTTCATGATTTGTCTTTTAAGTGCATTTGTCCTATGTATTGGAAAGAATTTATTCAAAAATTCAATTTGCATTTCCTACCATGTGCCTATGGTTCTAAGTCTTCATGAATTCAACAACGTTTTAGCCTTATCTTTTAAGGAAAATAGAAACAACTTTAGTCTATAACCTCTTTAGTGCATGTTTGGTCCATGAATGTAGAACAAACCTCTTCAAACTCTTTAATATGAAGGTAAGGATTCTCGGATTCCATGCCATGAAAATTTGGAATCAATGGAATCATTCCAGGTTTGAAATTAAAGGCATTTGCATTTAAAGGTTGGATTATGCATGAGGGGGTGCTAGTTCTAACAGGTTGTAAGTAATCTCTAAGTGTCCTGTTCTGATTTACTACTTCCCTATCATGATTCTCATTTTCAGTCATGGTGCTGTGAGTGTCAGAAGATGATTCAAGAGAAAGGGATGCAGAGTTAAAAGATGCTAGTGATTTTGTCCTAATTAATCGAGAAGTTTGGTCTCTAGTCCAACCAGTCATACAAACAAGAGCAGAAAATAAAGGAAAACATAAGACAAACAGAAATAAAATAAAATAAAATAAAAAGAATGTCACCCAAGCTGTGAAGAGGTTCATAGAACTACAAATGTCTTTTCAGTAGCAAGGGAATGCTCTGATAAACATCAGTTGTCCCCGGCAATGGCGCCAAAAACATGATGGCTTTCTAAATCTGTCTTCCAAGTGCAGAAGCTATCAAAGTGGTACATGGAGGAGTTCCAAGGTCATTTCCACAGTGGCAATAGTATTCATGCTGAGCAAACATATAATGAGTTGCATTTTGGGCAATGAACATGTTTGAGAAAAATGTTTTTACATAGTTAAGAAGAGAAACATGAATACATGATTATGTACTGGAGTGGAGGATATTGAGGAAAGGATGGTTATGATCATTTTATAAAATGGCTTTCTGGGTGTTTGTAAATTGAAGGAAGTGAAACAAATGAATATTAGTGAGGTGTGTGCAGGAAAATTAGATATTGCAGAAAAATAAATACCAATGAAACAAATTATCAAACACCTAGGATGCAGGTTTCACCTTTTCATAGATTGTTAATGAAAAATGCTCAAATCTCTATTTACTCAACCACCAACCCATTCGTAAGGATCATGGTTGGAAAATATAATAAATCATGCACATGTTATGTCTTAGCCCAAATTCCCTACTGAGTTGCAAAACTAGATGTACAATGAAAGAAGTTTATCGAAATCTTGCATAAGTTCAAGTATCAGTTGTGCCTAGCGTCTACAACAGATCAAGATTCATGAGAAAAAATTCCAAGCTTCTCTGAATATTATAACATTACAACTCAATAAGTTGTGAAATGGAAATCAATAGAAAAGAGAGCAAATCAAACCAATTTATTTCTGGGTTACTCCCCAAAACCTAGGCTTGGAAATTTAGGCTAACATCACAGAATCCAAACACTCCATCCACATTTTTTTTAATCTACCCAAAAGAGATTGAAGAATAAAAATGGCCCAGATTCAAAAGAAAATGAAGAATAAAAATGGTCCAAATGTCCGAAACGAAAAACCAAAAGAAAAACCAAAAAAAGGTAAAAGAAAAAAAATTCCTTTGAAAAGCTTGGCTTTATATTCTTCTCCCGTAAGCTCATGATTGGCTGGCTCCATTTCCCTTTCATACTTGTACGTGCTTGCTCCTCTCTGGCTATGCTCATTTCTCTGCTGCACTTCAGTGCTTAAGGCCAGCTGCATGCGTGAGTCTGTTGCTTCCACTACACTCTCCTTTTTTTCATTCTTTTTTTTTCTTGTGTTTCAGATCCTTAGCCACATTCCAGAGTCTTCCTTTTGGTTGTTGCACGTTTAGTTGAATATTTCCAAGAATACCCCTGTGCTTCAATATCCTTCTAAACTTGGGATGCCAGCAACTATTTTCCAATAATGACATGCAACATATAAGTAAGATATGAGAGGAGTAAAATTTGGGGTATTAACTTTAGTGTGGAACAGCTGCATTGTAACTCTTTTCAAGTGCAAAATATCAGAATTTATTAATTGACTCAAGTATCATAATTTACTGCATAATTAAGTGCTTAACTCAATTTTTGGTTAAGCAATTTATTCACTTAAGCTACCATTTTTTTTTTTTTTTACGGAAGAGCAAGTAGCCACACAGTAGTGACCCCTCCCAAGTTTATTAAAACCCTCACTTATAGATGAGGAAAACCGTGGTTACAAGCTAAGTATCTAGGAGAGCACTCCTCCCAAATACCAAAACCAACGCAAAACAAGACAAAGATCTAAACAGGCGTAAACAGTAAAGCAAAAATTCTAAATAAGCCTATTTGACGAACACCGAAGGATAAAATTCTAAACAATCCTTGTAGAATCTATTTAATCATGTAGTTTTAACACTTTATCACTGTGTAAGAGTCTTCTTATTAGATTGGCAGGGGTACCCTTTTGAAGTAATTAGTGTAGACATAAAGTTCATGAATTGATACCATTCCAAAGTTGGCATTTGGAAATTATTGTTAAGTCCTCCTGCACCACCCGAATTGATATATCGACATTAATGTCTAGTTCTTTTTTATTTTATTTTGTATTGTTTTTGTGGCATAGACAGTTTATTTATATTAGTGATGGGACTATTTTTGGCATTTCACAGCTGTTGGTTTGGGGTGTTTTATTGTTAATTATATATTGATTTGTCCGTTAATATGGGGGTGGGCCATTTTTAAAATTGAAATAGAATTTTACCCTGGCCTGTTATATTCTTCATGTCATAAAGAAGTTTCTAATTTTTACGAGACGTTGTCGTGTTCCTCTAAACTTTGCGATTTAGATTTCGAACTTTCTCACTTTATTTATTAGAAAGTATTTATTGTTGACTCAACGTCTCTGTGTGCCATCACACCTGGAAAAAAACATATTGCAGGAGGGAAATAGTTATTGTTTCTTGCTTCTTGATCATGAAGTGTTGGGATATAGTTAGCATGGATATTTTTGTTGAAGTTCTACGGATTTTTTCCAGGGTCAGCCTCGTTCTCTCTATTTTCTTCATCTTTATTAGATAACGTTTCTCAAATGCAAATTTTTCTTAGAATAATACTTTTTTTCTTTTTGAGAAATATCCCAAGTTTTGATAATGAGAAACCTTATTCTAATATTTTCTTCTCTTTGGGTAGGATTCATTGTTATAGCTGTAGGGATCTCTAGTTTTGTTTTCTTTTGAATTTAAGATTTGGCAGAGTATTATACTACCACATATTATGCACTACTTGTTTGACTATTTTTTAATGTGTTCTGAATGAATATCACTACTAAATGGATTTTGCAACTCACTTTAAGTTCAGTGCTGAACAGATATTGTCTCATTAGCAACTTGGTTCACTTCATTGGACACATACTTTAAATATTCTGAGGTATTTGTTGCTAAACAAAATTTTACCTTGGCCTGTTGCTGGTAAACAAAATGCGCAGCTTGAGGTATTTGTTGCCCTTTTTTAAGGGACGGGGTGATATTGGTTCCTGCTCTGTTTCAGGATTGAATGGATTATCAATTAGCTATCTTACTTATAAATGATTTTAATCTAATGACTTGCATAGCATTTTTAAATGATTTTTTTCTATAAGAAATTTTTTTTTAAGATGATGACATTGCATTGTCTCAATATTGCTTGGGAAAAAAGAGTATATATGGTTTTGTGAGCTTGTGTGGTACTGCTAATTATCTTATTGCTTCTTTAGTGTTTGGGCCATGCATAAGTGCGGTGGAGAGTGGGATTGTGTTGCCCCTACTGATATCCTTTCTACTTCAAATAGTTTATAGAATAACTCATAAACAAAGTGTCAATTCATTTTTGCCATGATTTTTCATGCAATTAATTTGATTCCATTGTTTATTGTTCTTAGGCTCCAGAGTTGCACATGGAGATCCACAAGTATGGGCTTGGTCAACAGACTATGGGTGGGCATCTTCTGCTTCTGCTTCTGTTAATGAAAAGGTTAGATTGTCAAAGTTTTCCTTCACTTTATAGTTTATGCAAGATGATTCTGTAGGCTGTAATTGTGTAGAGCCTATGGACTTGGCCCGAAACCCTTGTCAAGGTTGAACAAATCATTGACCAATGCCTTTCGTTTTTTATTCCAAAATTTCTAATAACATAAAATATTTCTCTAATCTTGTAAAGTCACTGTTGGCTTTTTGATCAGCAATTTGTTGATTGTGTTTGGATGTCAAATCTCTGTCATCTACATTAATTATCCAATTGCATTTTCAAATCTCTAATAGCTCTCTCTTCTATGTTCCCCCTTAGACCTATTTAATTAATTTAAATGTACATGAGTATGAGAAGGCAATGTTCAACCACCAAGCTTGTTTTTTTCCCTATAATTATATTAAATGCTGCAAATAAAGATTAAAAAAAAGAAAGAAGAAAAAAAAAGATTAAGTGGACAAAAATGATCTGATTTCCCATAACCTATAGGTGGATAATTAATGCAAGCTGCTGTTAAATTAAAATATATAAATCCCTATTGATCTAATACCCAGTCCTCTGCTATAAAGATCCAAATCGGGAATATCTGAGTGAGATTTGTAATTTTCATGATGATAAATTCATAGGGAGCACTTATAATATGAAAACTGGAGTAGGAGTTCTTGGATCTATTTATCAATAATTTGACTTTTAATTGTTGGTGGTACCTGTATCTCATTTGCTTTCTTCCAAAACTCATCATTTTCTGTGGGGCTAGAAGTCTCAGCCTTCCATTTATGTTTCTCTCATTTGTGATAAAGAAAGATGGATGCTCATTATTGGTTTAAAATCAAGGTTTGCCTTTATACTTCCTAAATTTTCGATTCAATCAAGCTTTCAAGATGTTGTCACGCACCATTTGCTATATGTCCCCCTTTTCTTGCTGGATTTTGGTGATATTATACCTAGACATGGTGGAATTACATATAGAATTAACTTCTAGGTAAGCACTGATGAGGTTTGGATCCAGCAGATTCCTATGAACTACTTAATTGTAGTATATTTTAGATATCTACTAATTGTAAGATTTTTTTATAAGTACGAATTATCCAATTTTTTATTATGGCTTCTCATAATTTTTCTTGTTCTACTCCTGGTTAATGTAAATTTTTTTACTCAAGATAAATTTGATTATCATCCCCAATGTATGTGTGATTATTCATAATGTCATTCTTGGCAGGAAATCATGATGTCATGCTTGTTTAATTGCTACTTGTAACCATAAATTATGTTTTACACTTAGAAACTTCTATTGAAAACCAAAAAAGAGATGTGAAAGATGAGTTTACCAGGATGAGCCTGAAACTTTCTACATAAAAATGTGTTATACGAATAGTTGGAAGGCTAGGTACACCGAATACTTTAGAAGCCAGAAGTAGAGCATATTTGATAACCCAGCAACAATATTGGTGAAGAATATACTGAGGTTGATTAAGATTTCATGCTATATGCCTGTAATGGGTTAGGACCCTAAGATTTGTGTACACTTTGCAATCCCCTTGTATGCTAGTTGACTAGTGAACAAAAGGATCCCAGCACATATTTGAGAAGTTTTAACTGCTTACAATATGAACTATTATATGGAAATAGCAAAGTTGGGAAATGTTTCCATTCCTTTCATGATCTTTGCCACCTAATTCAGTTACTATCCTATACCATGCAGTAGTATTCGTTAACAGAATGTTTTACTGTTCCAAAAGATTTGGTTACTTTGAGCTCAAAAGTGGTTTTACTCCATCAAGGAAAATGAAGGAAATATATTTTAAACATTTTCAATTAGACTGAATTCATTTATGTTGGGACCGACCAGATGATGGTCTTCGTTTGTTGTACTAGGGTGAAATTCGAGTGAGTGTGTGCAGAATGTATCTAGTTTTTGTGTTTTACGTGCAAGGATAATGTTTTTTGCAATTGTCACTATATGCAAGATGCAATATATAATCTTGTATGATTGGATAGGTTGGTGGACAAAACAGTTTCTGCAATTGCCATTGCATGAGATGCGTAATTAATTTTTATTGGCTAGGGTGGTGGAAGGTTTGCGAAGTTGAGGGTTTCCTTTGCTATTCAGATGCCAAGTATATAGGGAGGGAAAGTATGCAAGACGCAATGCACTTGGCAAATTTGGACATGTGGTATAAATGACTATGTACTTGATCTGTTGGTATCTTTTTATTTTCTCATCAAGTGCTGGTGTTTATATCTCTTCTATCATCACAAAAAAGATACTGGTTTTCTTAATTCCAATGGGAGAATTTTTTACATAAACCAGGAGATAACAACCTCTTTAAATGCTTATACTTTGGCACTTTTTTTCTCACATAAAATGGCAATGGTTATTAACAATGTTTTGAATATCGTACCAGATGTCGTACCGGTCAAGGCACTGGAACGAAATATTTCAGTACTCGTACCGTTTCGTGTACTGTTTCGGGGTAGTCGATATCTGAATAAATTATATATATATAAATATATAAATTATATTCCAAAATAATAGTCTATATATAAATACATATATATATAAATTATAAATAACCTAGTCTGAATTGAGAGTCAAAAAATAAGCTTGTAGTTTGAAAAAATGAAAAAAATGAAATAATAATAATAATAAAGGCCGAAATACAAGCAGATACGGCCGGTATTTGGGCTGGTATGAAATATATATGATACCTGTACCGGTCCAGTGGCCGGTATGGAAAATACCGATCATATCAACCGATACGGTACGAGATTAAAAACAATGGTTATTAATCCACATGCTTTGTAATCTTGGTTTTAAATTATTGCTTACAGAATGTATTAGGTAGTTGGAGTTCAAAACTTAAGTAGTTGCTTATAGAAAGTCTTGGTTTAAGATTATGTTTATAGCTTAGTAAATTTGTTTCATGTGGATTAACTTCTTTACCTTCTTTAAAGAAGTTAATCCACATTTATGATACTATAAAAATGTCACTTTGTCGTTGAAAATCCTTCTTTGCGACCATTAACGTACGTCGCAAAATATACTTTAGCGTTGAAAATTTTCAATGGAAAGTCAATAAATATTTGCGAGGACTTTGTGATTGATGAAAATGTCTAATTGCGGCGAAGAATGTTCATCGCAAAAAGTGTTTATGGTTCCCTTAAGCTTTTAGCGTCAAAGCATATATTCGTTGTAAAACAGGCTATTGCGGCAATTTTTAAGGTATTTGTGGCTAAAATTTGTTGCCGTAAATACATTTTCTCAACGATTTCTTATGATAATGGAACACACATTTTCGGCAAATTTTTAACTATTTCCGACTAACTTAATTGCAGGAAATAACATACTAGTTGCGACGACTTCCTTGGTTCGTTGATTTAAAAAAAAAAAAAAAGACCAAAAAAAAAAAACAATTCCAATGAATATGCGGCAGGCGGCGATTGAAAATTCGACCAGAATGAGCATTTCCAATGATGTTCCATAGTATTAGCAATGAAATGTGGTGCTGAAAAAAATCTTTTCTTGTAGTGGCTCCAAGAAAAACACATGAAAATTTCTCTGCCAAATTTTTCCTTTTTATTTATTTAAAATATATATATAGACGGTACATATCATTTTGGCCATATAAAGTGTACACTAAATAAAAAGGCAACCTTCGCCAGCTTAATTAATGGCTTAAATGGCTCCCAACACCTGAGCACAATTATTAAGAAAGGATCCCAAACTAAATTAAAAACAAAGAAAGCTTTTCATGCAAATACAATATTGATTGGGACGAAGCTCATGATCAACACTATCGTGATAACATTAACCAGAGTAAAAGCCGCAATCATGTGGCCGCCATCCATAACCAGTTGTCAGCAAATGGAGAATCGCCACTAGAGCAAAAGGAATATTACGTGCGTAACCAAAATCAATCTCATCTTTAATGGCTGGATGGATGGTTCAAGGAGAGTGTAGTGTTGGTACCAAATGAAGGGGAATTTTCTTACCCACAGTGAGCCCATAAACTTCTCCCATGTCCAAGCTGTCTTGCCCCTTTACACTAGCTGTCGGCAACCTCCAATCAAACCAACATAACATGTTGGCAATCACATACTCAACTGAAGCGAGAGCAAATGACAACCCTGGGCATCCCCTTCTTCCACCTCCAAATGGGAGAAATTCAAAGTCTTGGCCTTTAAAATCGATAGGGTTGTCAATAAATCTTTCGGGGAGAAACTCTTCTGGCCTCTCCCATATTTCAGGGTCCCTTTGGATTGCCCATACGTTGACATATACTCTTGTTTCTGAAGGTATATCATAACTTCCAAATTTCACCCTTGCTGATGTTTCTCGAGGTACCAAGAAAGGAACTGCTGGATGGAGTCTGAGCGTTTCCTTGATAATACATTTCAAGTAAACCATTTGATTGATGTCATTCTCATCTATCTTCAACTTGTTGCCCACCACTCTTCTCACCTCTTCTTGTGCTTTCTTCATAATATTTGGATTTTTTATGAGCTCAGCCATTAACCATTCCAAAGTTGTTGAAGACGTCTCACTTCCTCCCACAAACATATCCTGAAATTGTTGAAAAAGAAAACCTTACGCGTGATTGCGTGTTGGTGTGTGTGGATGTGTCAAAGTGTTTGAGAGAGAGAGAGAGAGCGATACCAGTAAGATTGCTTTGAGGTTGTCTTGAGTGAACTCATAGTCAAGCATACCGTCCTCTTGAAGTTGCAGAAGAATATCAACAAAGTCTTTCTTATAATTTGGTTGGTCAGGATCATGATCGCTTCTCATTTTCTTGTGTTCTTCAACAACTTGATGTAAAAATGGATCAATTTCTCTGACGACCGCTTTCAAACTTGGGATTAGTCCGGTAAGAACATCAATCCATCCTAGAGAAGGGAAAAAATCTCTGACGCAGAATGCTGTCAATAGCACCATTAGCCTTCTTGCTAGCTGTCCAAACCTACTCTTACCATCTCCTCCATCATACTTATGTCCAAGCGTACATCTAGAGACAATATTGTTTGAGGTTGCAAAGAACATTTCGCTTAGATTAACAGAAGTTTGTTTGAGGCACGACTCACGTATCCTATTTTTTAATAAAATAACCTCTTCTTCCCTTACATATTGGAATGATCGCACTCTTCTGAGGCTCAAAAGTTCGAGGACGCAGATTTTCCTTGCTTGTCTCCAATATTCACCATAGGATGCGAACGCTATGTCTGTACAACCATATAGTAAGATGTCAGCAGCTGTAGTTCTTGGCCTGTTTGAGAAAGTGATATCATGTGTCTTCATGACTTCTCTGGCCATATCTGCAGATGACACCACAAGGGATGGAGCATGACCCAAGTGTAAGAGCATTACGGGGCCATACTTCTTAGAAAGGGATCGAAAAGAGCGATGTGGGTGTGTGCCAAGCTGGTGAAGGTTGCCTATGATTGGCAGCTTTGGTGGGGATGGAGGTAAATTGGATTTGTCACTTCTGAGTATACGTTTAAAAACATATAGAAATGAAAAGATGAAAAGAAGAGATAGGAAGGGATTGACTGGTATTTTGTGTAGCTCTTGCCATGATTGCAGCAGCAATGGTAGCAGAGCCATTTCCTCTCAAGTTTTAGCACTGGCAGCCTGGCTCTTTCGGTGATATATATAATGGCTTTTAGTTTTTCAACACTTCACGCAATACAATATATAATTATATCTTCTAAAATAACACGATGCAGAATGACATAACGTAGGATGCAAGATGACAAGGGAGTCTTAGCGTCTTTTGCTAGCCCTCTTCACCTGGACACTTACAGTTAACATATTTAAATCCCCAATGAGTGTTGACGCAAAACTTGGTATTTCAATATGTGAGAATCATGTGGAGTTTTTTGATATTTCAGTTAAGAGTGCATTTATCTTTGGACAAAACTTCAGGTTTATGAGTAATGCTTTACTCTGTTCTAGTGTTTAGATACAAAAATGTATCTGCTCTATTTTCACTGTTTTTGGAAAACCTCCGGATTGGAAACTTATCTCAACTCAGCTCAACGCATCTCATCTTATCATTACAACTTTCTTAAATTACCACACAAAATATAATAAATAATTTAACTTTTTCAAATCTTGAAACAATAATAATATTTAAAAATAATATTCTAATAATATTTTATTCAACTCATCTAAAATCATCTTAACTAATTTTTTAATCCAAACTGGCCGCTGAAATACAAAAAAGCATCTGCTTTATTGCTCTATTTTCAGAATAAGTTTTGTCATCTCTAGTCACATGAACGGTGTAAAACATTTTAGTTGATTGTATTTAAATGATTGACCAATAGAATCACTTCTAATATATTATATCAAGATATAAGTGTAATCCCACGCAGCTTGTTTAATCTTCCATTGACACAAATAGAACATCATAATCATTTGTGAGTTTTGTTGTCTCTAGTCACATGAACAGTATAATTCATTTTAATTGATTGTATTTAAATGATTGACCTATAGAATCACTTCTAATATATTATATCAAGATATAAGTGTAATCCCCATGCATCTTGTTTAATCTTCCATTAACACAAATAGAACATCATGATCATTTGTGTGTGAAATGAGAATTTCTGTTTTTCAAAATAAGTTGTCTTCTCTAGTCACATGAACGGTGTAATTCATTTTAATTGATTGTATTTAAATGATCGACCTATAGAATCACTTCTAATATATTATATCAAGATATAAGTGTAATCCCACGCATCTTGCTTAATCTTCCATTGACACAAATAGAACATCATGATCATTTGTGTGTGAAATGAGAATTTCCACTTTTTAGAATAAGTTTTGTTGTCTATAGTCACATGAACAGTGTAATTCATTTTAATTGATTGTGTTTAAATGATTGACTTGTAGAATCACTTCTAATATATTATATCAAGATATAAGTGTAACCCCACGCATCTTGTTTAATCTTCCAATGACACAAATAAAACATCATGATCATTTATGTGCGAAATGAGAATTTCTATTTTCAGAATAAGTTTTGTTGTCTCTAGTCATATGAACGGTGTAATTCATTTTAATTGATTGTATTTAAATGATTGACCTATAGAATCACTTCTAATATATTATATCAAGATATAAGTGTAGTCGCCACACATTTTGTTTGATCTTCCATTAACACAAATAGAACATCATGATCATTTGTGTGTGAAATGAGAATTTCTGTTTTTCAAAATAAGTTTTGTCTTCTCTAGTCACATGAACGGTGTAATTCATTTTAATTGATTGTATTTAAATGATCGACCTATAGAATCACTTCTAATATATTATATCTAGATATAAGTGTAATCCCACGCATCTTGCTTAATCTTCCATTGACACAAATAGAACATCATGATCATTTGTGTGTGAAATGAGAATTTCCATTTTTTAGAATAAGTTTTGTTGTCTCTAGTCACATGAACAGTGTAATTCATTTTAATTGATTGTATTTAAATGATTGACTTGTAGAATCACTTCTAATATATTATATCAAGATATAAATGTAACCCTACGCATCTTGTTTGATCTTCCAATGACACAAATAGAACATCATGATCATTTATGTGTGAAATGATAATTTCCATTTTCAGAATAAGTTTTGTCGTCTCTAGTCACATAAACGGTGTAATTCATTTTAATTAATTGCATTTAAATGTTTGATCTATAGAATCACTTCTAATATATTATATCACGATATTAGTGTGGCTGGGGATTACAATAAATAAATAAATTGATGAGTAACATTAATAAATTAATAATGAGTCTAATGATCTCTACCCCCATCAACTTTCTCAAGTGGCTCTAATAAAAATCTAAGAATAAGAGTTTGCATTAATTAATTGTTAACATCCACATTCTTTAAACGAATACAATACACTACAATACAATACAAACGATTATACTTGTTCACATGCACTAATATTAACAAATAAAACATTTTGTCCACGCCCTTCTTTGGATCATCAATTGCCATCAACACTAATTGTACATGTAAAGGATCCATTTACCAGATCAAGAGATGAATATAAATTAACCAAACTTTTTCTGATTATGTAAGCATGCATGATATATAAGATCGATGCAGCTTATATAAATTAACCAATATATAATATAAAAGAAAAATGATTTATCATTGCTGTAAATCTATGATCATCACAACCTTTTGTCTCTTTCTCCGCCATCTCTTTCCTCTTTAATTGGGTACTTTGAAAATTTATAAACATCAACGTCATCACTACCGTTATTATTATTATTATTGTCGAATGGTGACCTGCTAATCCGCGTAATACCTGCAACTAGCTAGTAGCAGGCCAGGAAAGACGACACGTTCAAATCTTTTATGGTATTTGATATTCCTCGAACTTGTTTTTTAAGAGTAGTGATCTATCGATATTGTCATAACCCAGTTTTTGTGTTATAAGTTCAGCCCAAAGCCCAACCCATTGTGAAGCCGAACACCGTCGTTTTTAAACAAAAAACAACGTCAAAACGAATTTGCTTTTGGAGATGAAGGGATTTGACCTGCTAAGTGAATTTTGAAAATACTCATAAGAAATCGAATTGGATAGATGGGTCTTGCTAAATTCGGGTCATAGGTGAATTGGGGTTGTCATAGAATTTTTAGTATGATCTGTTTTATTCTTAAAAGCATGACCAGTTATGTTAACTCATAGATCGTGTTAATTATGTTTGGGTGTCAATTGATTTACGATGGGCACTTTTGTGAGGTAATTTAGTGGTAAAAGTCAAGTAAGCGGTGCACATCTGCTAACTTTACCTAAAACTAATCGAGGTTGAGTTTTGAGAAAATTGCATATTTTGTTACGAAAAAGATACATCGGTTATTTTCTGCACTATTCTCCATATCTAAACATTGAAATGAGATATTTTTATCATTACTAGTGTAGACATGAGCATATTGAAATTATTATGTGATTAAATGATATTAGTTGTATAGAACAATTTTTATGTTATCGTATTGTATCTAAAAACCCTAAGGAATGGCTTTTTGTTCCTGCTTCTATTTCCAAGCCTTGCCTTGGATATAAAATGTAGCATCTGTTATTAAGTTGGCAGTAGCGTCTTTGTTTTTTAGTGCACTCACTTTGCAGATAAAGTGATTGTTTACTCGGTTGGCTGCCGAGATGCACAACTGTCTGTCAGGGATAAACATGGTCTCTATTTCTGTTTTTGATGATGTTTTAGTTATGCTTATGCCAAATGTATTTTTTTATTGTTCTGTTATCATTAAAGGTTTATATGAAATTCAGTTTTGCTATTGTACAAGAAACTTGAAAATTTCTTTATTTTCTGTAAACGTAGAGGCTCATCGTGTTCTGTCTTAAGATGCCTACAATTTCTTGCATTGTCTTAATAAGCTTGTTCTCTTTCTTTCTTTTTTTAGAAATCCTGTAAATAATTTTTATAGACCCTCGCTTGTTTTCTAAATGCACACGTATATACACGCTCATGTATACATCCTTGCAAATTGTCTTAAATACTCTAATTTTCGATTAGAGCGCAAGCAAATTCAGCAAATAACCCATATGCTATGCAATATAAGCTAAATCTGTTTTAATTTAACAGGATGAGACAACATCTACAACTGAATCTGTTCTAATAGAAACATCTTCCATTTATACACCCGGACAGCAATCAAGAAATCTTATTGTATGTGCTAGATTGTAATGCTGAGCTCTTATTTTAGGATTAGAGATTGGCTGTCAATGACTATCTTGCAATTTATACTATAAGGTTGGATCCAAACTGGCCTAGCGACGCCAATGGGTGGTTCAGCTAGCTGCATCATGCAGGGCAGAGGGAAGACAGGAGATCCACGAAAGGCAAAAGGATGTTGACGCACGGCTTACACGAAGCAAGTATTGAGAGAGAAACATGATTAGCTTATCGTCTGTTTATTGTCTCCATGGACACAAATAGAACAGCATTCAACATTTGTGTGCGGTTATGAACTTAGACTCCAAATAGAACAGCATTCAACATTTGTGTGCGGTTATGAACTTAGACTCCAAATAGAACAGCATTCAACATTTGTGTGCGGTTATGAACTTATGAGTCTAATCTCTACCCCCCAAGTTTCTTAATTGGCTCTAATGAAAGTCTAATAGACCAACTCCATTTATAATTAAATAGGATTAATATTTCACTAGCCCATACCATAATGAATACCATACAAAATGATTATACTAGTCCACACAAAGAATGTCTTTTGAAATATTCTTGCCTGTTTTCAAGGAAGGAAGTGGTACTGTTGCAGATGGCCTTGCTAAGTTTGGTCTCTGTATGGTGTTTTTTCACTTGATACATATGAACTGACAACCTTTAGGGTTAGAACTTAGAGCACTTTTCTTTTCTTTAACGAAGAAAAAAAAAAAAAAAAAGGGAGTTGGCACCTCCTAACCTTTACTAACCTTCACTTTTGGTGAAAGAAAACCTTTAATAAAATAAATAATCTCATCTCAACAAATAAAAAACCAACCTCCTCTCCCAAAACATAAAAACCTGAAGTAAAAAACTATATAATCACTAGCTACTACGGATGGAGGCCAAACCCAATTTATCCAATCTATTCAAACCTCTTACATCCTGTGAAAATTGATCAACGTCCATAAACAACTTATTCTCGCCCAAAGCGCCACTTCTCGCTAGATAATCCGCCACTTTATTGTCTTCTTTAAAATAATGTTTAATAGAGAAATCAAACTCATCCATTAACTTCAACAACTGATCCCAAAAATCCCAAAGGTACCAAACTGTCCCTTGTCAACTGATCACCTACTAACTCCTGCAACCTTTCAACGTCCCAACCATCATGAACCACAAGCTCCTCTAGTCGGATGTGAGGCTCTTCAACCCTTTACACTGCTTCATGCAAGGAACCATCGTATGCCTTACTCATGCAAAGAACCATCCAACCTTTCAAAACATGAATCAAAATTGTCAATCCACCCCATCATATGCCTTACTCATATCAATTTTCAACATAATATTTCCCCCCTCGACCACTTAATGCAAAAGCTTTGTTATCTCCTGAGTTAAAGAAATATTCTCAAAAGTATTCCTACACTTCACAAAAGCTCTCTGTTCTGGCGAAACGATTTTATCAAGAACCATTGACAATCTATTAACAACCAACTTGGCAAACACCTTGTAAATAACATTACAAAGGCTTATCGAAACTAGCCAGGCTCTTCACCTTTGGAATAAGAGCAATGAAGGCGATGAATAAAATCTAGGTAATTCATTACCTAGAAAAAACACCCTCATGGCCGCATCTTTAACAACCTACCAACATGCTAGATAGAAAGCCGACCCAAAACCATCAAGTCCGAGACTACTATCCGTCTCAATAAAGGCCAACCCCCCCCCCCCCCCCCCACGCACTTCCTGTTCCAATGGTTCCGCATTCAAACACCTTACTTCACTTTCAAGCACTACTAGTTGTAATAGCTAATCCAAATTCGGAAACTCCCCCATCCAATCTTGCGCTAAGAAACTCTCAAAATACCTCACAGCCTCCTCATGCACCAATTCTAGCGAATCCAACAAAGTATCATCAGATAATCTCTTATCCTTCACGCACAAGTTCCTCCTTCTCTACACAATTATAGCATGGGAAAACTTAGAGTTCTGGTCCCCCTCAGCCAACCACGTCTTCTTCGCTTGTTACGCTAACCTCGTATCCCTCCTTTGAACCCACCTGTCAAGCTCCGTTTTATTAAGAAGCAACTCATCTTCCACTGCCTCTAAAAAATGGCCTTGCAATTCTCTCTCTAACAGTTCGACTCTCTCCTCCAATTCCCGAATCTTCCCATCAACTCGACCAAAAACATCTTTATTCCAAGTGCGAAGTTTTTGCTTTAATCTTTTTAGGTTGCCCACTAGAGTATGTAAGCCATTCTCACCAACAATTGACTCCTTTCACGAATTCTCCACCACCTTCAAAGAATTCTCATGCGATATCCACATGTTTTGAAAACAAAAAGGAGCCAGCCTATATCTCTCGAAACATCATGTCGCCTGCAATAATATCGGCGAGTGATCCGAAGTTCTCCTACTTAACAATCGAGCAAATGCACCACCAAACTTTGAGACAAAATCATTATTAACCAGAACTCTATCCAATTTTGCCCAGCTCCGAGCCATTCATTGCTGACCATTACACTAAGACAATTGTTTCCCTTCCAGATTCCGATCTATAAGACCACACGTATTAACGCAACAACTAAAATCATCAATTGCAGTTCTCGACCTTGGATTACCACCTACACATTCCTCATCCAAACAAATGACATTAAAATCCCCCATCACCACCCACGAAACACCCGTACATGCGAAACTACTCAAATGGTCCCAAAGCTCCCTAAGCTCACACACGGAACACTTTGCATAAATAAAAGAAGCAAGAACCAAACCACCATTTTCCAAAAACAACCCAGAAAATGATTGGTTAGTAACACCAACAACATCCATATTTATCTCCTCCTTCCAACACAACCAAATTTTACCTCCCACCTCCATATTAGAGCAAAACTTAGGAAAGTTAAGACTGAGTGCCCAACTTTGAAGTTTCTCCACTTGAAAAGGTTCTGAAATCACCAAAACTGACACATCATATTTCCAAATCAATTTCCTCAACGTTCTTCTCGACGTTTCCAATCCCCTTATATTCCACACCATAATTTTGTTTATCATAAATTTAATTTTTGAGACTGGGCTTTCACCCTTCTAGACTTTCTCACCATTAATTCTTTCAAACTACGCATCTCCAAATCACACTGCAAACGAGACCCAGGATCCGAACAATAATCTTTCAGATTATCGACCTTAGCTTCCTTTTCCTCTTCCAATAAAACCTCAAAGCTATTGCTACATTCAACTCCCTCATCCAGTTTTTCACCATCACACTCCTTCTCAGCGACTACTACATTCCCTCCCCCCCCCCCCCCCATCCTCCACTGCAACCTGTAACTCCCCCTCAGCTCTTTTTGACTCACTATCCCTCACCACAAACGTATTACACTCCCCCTCCAAATCTATCTTTCCTCCTCCCCCAATTCTACTTTTAGATTCCTATGAACTTCTTAATTGTAGTATATTTTAGATATCTATTAATTATAAGACTTTTTTATAAGGACTAATTATCCAATTTTTTATTATGGCTTGTCATAATTTTTCTTGTTCTACTCCTAGTTTATGTAAATTGTTTTACTCAAGATAAACTTGATTATCATCCCCAATGCATGTGGGATTATTCATAATGTCATTTTTGGCAAGAAAGCATGATGCCTTGCTTGTTTAGTTGTTGTTTGCAACCATAAATTATGTTTTACACTTAGAAACTTCTATTGAAAACCAAAAAAGAGATGTGAAAGATGAGTTTACCAGGATGAGCCTGAAACTTTCTACATAAAAATATGTTATATGAATAGGAGGAAGGCTAGGTACACCGAATACTTTAGAAGCCAGAAGTAGAGCATATTTGATAACCTAGCAACAATATTGGTGAAGAATATACTGAAGTTGATTAAGATTTCATACTATATGCCTGTAATGGGTTAGGACCCTAAGATTTGTGTACACTTTGCAATCCACTTGTATGCTAGTTGATTAGTGAACAAAAGGATCCAACACATATTTGAGAAGTTTTAAGTGCTTACCATATGAACTATTATATGGAAATAGCAAAGTTGGAAATGTTTCCATTCCTTTCATGATCTTTGCCACCTAATTCAGTTATTGTCCTATACCATGCAGTATTATTCGTTGACAGAATGTTTTACTGTTCCATACGATTTGGTTACTTTTAGCTCAAAAGTGATTTTACTCCATCAAGGAAAATGAAGGAAATATATTTTAAACATTTTCGATTAGACTGAACTCATTTACATTGGGACCGACCAGATGATGGTATTGGTTTGTTGTACTAGGGTGAAATTCGCCTGAGTGTGTGCAGAATGTATCTAGTTTTTGTGTTTTACATGTAATTAGGATAATGGTTTTTGTAATTGTCACCATATGCAAGATGCAATATATAATCATGTATGAATGGATAGGTTGGTGGACAAAACAGCTTATGCAATTGCCATTGTATGAGATGTGTAATTTTTTTTTATTGGCTAGGGTGTTGGAAGGTCTGTGGAGTTGGGGGTTTCCTTTGCTGATTCAGATGCCAAGTATATAGGGAGGGAAAGTATGCAAGAAGCAATGCACTTGGGAAATTTGGACATGAGGTATAAATGACTATGTACTTGATCTATTGGTATCTTTCTATTTTCTCATCAAGTACTGGTGTTTATATCTCTACTATCATCATAAAAAAGATACTGGTCTTCTTAATGCAAATGGGAGAATTTTTTACATAAACCAGGAGAGAACAACCTCTTTAAATGCCTATACTTTGGCACTTGTTTTCTCACAGAAAATGGCAATGGTTATTAATCCAGATGCTTTGTAATCTTGGTTTTAAATTTTGCTTACAGAATGTCTTAGGTAGTCGGAGTTCAAAACTTAGGTAGTTGCTTACAGAAAGTCTTGGTTTAAGATTATGTTTATAGGTTAGTAAATCTGTTTCAATCCACATTTATGATACTATAAAAAGATATCATAAGGATAATGATAATAGTGAAACGTTTCACTACTTTTTTTTTTTTTTTGTAACAGATTATTTGCGGTGACTTAAAAGGGTCACTTTGTCATTGAAAATCCTTTGCGACCATTAACCTACATCGCAAATATACTTTATTGCCAAAAATTTTCGATGGAAAGGCAATAAATACTTGCAACGACTTCGTGATCGATGAAAATGTCTAATTTCGGCGAAGAATGTTCATCTCAAAAAGCCCTTATGGTTCCCATAAGCTTTTAGCATCGAAACAGATATTCGTTGGAAAATAGGCTATTGCGGTGATTTTTAGAGTATTTGCGGCAAAAAGTTATCACCGCAAATATTTTTTCTCAACGATTTCCTATGATAATGGAATACACATTTCTGGCAAATTTTTAACTATTTGCAACTAACTTAATTGCCGGAAATAACATACTATTTGGGACGATTTTCTCAGTTCGCTGATTTTACACAAAAAACAAAAGCAAACAATTCCAAAGAACATGCGGCGATTGAAAAATTGACGAGAATGGGTATTTCTGGCGATTTTCCATAGTATTAGCGACCAAATGTGGAGCTAAAAGAAATCTTTTTTCTTGTAGTGGCTCCAAGAAAAACACATGAAAATTTCTCTGCCAATTTTTCCTTTTTTATTTATTTAAAATATATAGACGGTACATGATTTTGGCCATATAAAGTGTACACTACATGAAAGACAACCTTCGCCAGCTTAATTAATGGCTTAAATGCCTCCCAACACCTGAGCACAACTATTAAGAAAGGATCCCAAACTAAATTAAAAACAAAAAAAGTTTTTCATGCAAATACAATATTGACTGAAACGAATTTCATGATCAACACTATCGTGATAACAACCAGAGTAAAAGCCGCAATCATGTGGCCGCCATCCATAACCAGTTGTCAGCAAATGGAGAATCGCCACTATAGAAAAAGTAAATATTACGTGCGTAACCAAAATCGATCTCATCTTTAATGGCTGGATGGATGGTTCAAGGAGAGTGTAGTGTTGGTACCAAATGAAGGGGAATTTTCTTACCCACAGTGAGCCCATAAACTTCTCCCATGTCCAAGCTGTCTTGCCCCTTTACACTAGCTGTCGGCAACCTCCAATCAAACCAACATAACATGTTGGCAATCACATACTCAACTGAAGCGAGAGCAAATGTCAACCCTGGGCATCCCCTTCTCCCACCTCCAAATGGGAGAAATTCAAAGTCTTGGCCTCTAAAATCAACAGGATTGTCTATGAATCTCTCAGGGACAAACTCTTCGGGCCTCTCCCATACTTCAGGGTCCCTTTGGATTGCCCATACATTGACATATACTCTTGTTTCTGGGGATATATCATAACCGCCAAATTTCACCCTTGCTAATGTTTCTCGAGGTACCAAAAAAGGAAGTGCTGGATGGAGTCTGAGCGTTTCCTTGATAATACATTTCAAGTAAACCATTTGATTGATGTCATTCTCATCTATCTTCAACTTGTTGCCCACCACTCTTCTCACCTCTTCTTGTGCTCTCTTCATAATATTTGGATTTTTTATGAGCTCTGCCATTAACCATTCCAAAGTCGTTGAAGACGTCTCGCTTCCTCCCACAAACATATCCTGAAATTGTTGAAAAAGAAAACTTTACACGTGATTGCGTGTTGGTGTGTGTGGATGTGTCAAAGTGTTTGAGAGACAGAGATCAGAGAGAGACAGAGAGCGATACCAGTAAGATTGCTTTGAGGTTGTCTTGAGTGAACTCATAGTCAAGCATACCGTCCTCTTGAAGTTGCAGAAGAATATCAACAAAGTCTTTCTTATAATTTGGTTGGTCATGATCATGATCGCTTCTCATTTTCTTGTGTTCTTC
Organism: Juglans microcarpa x Juglans regia; assembly: GCF_004785595.1. NCBI lineage: Eukaryota > Viridiplantae > Streptophyta > Magnoliopsida > Fagales > Juglandaceae > Juglans > Juglans microcarpa x Juglans regia. The sequence goes on along the minus strand of NC_054604.1, from coordinate 2,004,514 downwards.
AACAATTTGATCTAAAAATGGATCAATTTCTCTAACGACGGCTTTCAAACTTGGGATTAGTCCGGTTAGAACATCAATCCATCCTAGAGAAGGGAAAAAATCTCTGACGCAGAATGCTGTCAATAGCACCATTACCCTTCGTGCTAGCTGTCCAAACTTGCTCTTACCATCTCCTCCTTCATACTTCTGTCCAAGCGTACATCTAGAGACTATATTGTTTGAGGTTGCAAAGAACATTTCGCTTAGATTAACAGAAGTTTGTTTGAGGCACGACTCACGTATCCTATTTGTTAATAAAAGAACCTCTTCTTCCCTTACATATTGGAATGATTGCACTCTTCTGAGGCTCAAAAGTTCGAGGACGCAGATTTTCCTTGCTTGTCTCCAATATTCACCATAGGATGCGAACCCTATGTCTGTACAACCGTATAGTAAGATGTCAGCAGCCGTAGTTCTTGGCCGGTTTGAGAAAGTGATATCATGTGTCTTCATGACTTCTCTGGCCATATCTGCAGATGATACCACAAGGGATTGAGCATGACCCAAGTGTAAGAGCATTACGGGGCCATACTTCTTAGAAAGGGATCGAAAAGAGCGATGTGGGAGTGTGCCGAGCTGGTGAAGGTTGCCTATGATTGGCAGCTTTGGTGGGGATGGAGGTAAATTGGATTTGCCACTTCTGAGTATACGTTTAAAAACATATAGAAATGAAAAGATGAAAAGAAGAGATAGGAAGGGATTGACTGGTATTTTGTGCAGCTCTTGCCATGATTGTAGCAACCATGGTAGCTGAGCCATTTCCTCTCAAGTTTTAGCACTGGCAGCCTGGCTCTTTCGGTGAGATATAATGGCTTTTAGTTTTTCAACACTTCAGGCAAATACCATATATAATAATATCTTCTAAAATTACAAGATGCCGAATGACATAATATAGCGTGCAAGATGACAAAGAGAGCCTTGACATCTAGCCCTCTTGACCTGGACCACTTGACATATTTAATTATATCCTGGTGTTTCGAATCTTTGGATAACCTTGCAGTCACATCCAAAGATATTATCTTTACCATTTAAAAATACAATATAAAATAATTATTTATACACAAAAAAGTATGACCACCGTCAATTGTTTTAACGGGTATCAATTTTTTCAATTATGTCAGGAGCTTACAATCATAATATGTGATCCCTTCTTTGTGTAGTTCTTGCCATGCTTGCAGTAGCAGAGCCATTTCTCTCAATTGAGTATTTAGCACCAGCAACACATGATGGCTCTTTCAGTTATATATAAAAGGTTAATTACAAAATTAATATATGGGTTTTCACATATTTGTAAATCGATGCCTAAGTTTTCAACTTTTGCAAAATTGTTACATGAACTTTAAAAAACTCCCAACTAGCTAATTCATATGATCTATGTCGATCTCCCATTAGAAAACAAATAGGAGATTTTTACCACATGTCAATCTTTGATTGGTTTACATGTGGGATCAAGATTATGTTATTACGTACTAATCCCACGTGTAAACCAATCAAAGGCTGACATATAGCGTATCGTTAGTTTTTTAATTGGAAATTGATGAAAATACCTAATTAATATTTGTGAGTTTTTTTAAATTCAAGTATCAATTTTAAAAAACTTAAACCTCGATTTGCAACTCAAGTACTAATTTTGTAATTAATCCTATGTATAATAGCTTCTTGTAATTAATCCTACGTATAATGTATAAAGGAGCAACATGCAAAGCACGTTTACCTAGTTGGGTGAAATGGTTATTTTAAAAAAATAATATGCTTTTCATAAAAAAATGACCTCAAACAATAATTTCATGCATAAGGAAAAAATGTAAATTCTAACAAATATTTTTGGATAATGATTGTTAAGTGGATTATAATAATTACATGTTTACATAGATTAGAAAAAAAAAACAAAAAAACAAAAAAAAAACATTAGTTCAAAATTCAACATAGTGTAATACATATTTATCATATTGATAGTTTTAGGAAACTTGTTTAGGACAAGTTTGTTACAAGTCTAACAAAAACATTAGTTCAAATGTGACTTCTTTAGTTTTATTTTGTGCCATCATGTATGGAATCAATTGAGACAATATTGAAGTTTTTGTGTTGCTGTTGGTTGAATCGGTCAAGGTCTGTAGCAACTTGAATCATCCACTCTTTCTATGTGAAGTTTGTGATGCAACATTCTCTATCTATAGCAAATGCTCCAAGCAAACCTCGCAGACCCAACAAAGCAAAGAAATCGAGAACTAAAATCAAGAACACACCACCAACAAGCATAAAAGAAGGAATCAAAATAACCAACACAGGTACAGGAACAAAAAGGGTTTTATGTGAAGGGGAGATTTTCCTATGTGTCGGATTGATCATATTAGGCCTGTGCAAAAAGCCCAATGGGCCGATCAACCTGCATGACCCGATTGGATTCACCCAACAATAGTCGGGTTCATCGGGTCCAGACCATCTAACGGGTTCGATAATTCTCATGTCGGTTGAAACCGATCACTGACAGATTTGATTTTGCGTCGATCTTCGACAGATTTTGAACGAGCTACTCGCAAAAACCCGTCAATCTTCGACGGATTCCCCATTGCTAATCAAACCCACCAAGAAATCAACAGTTTTACATTTTTCTCTGAGAATAAATCAAGCAAAGCCTCTGCTTCCTCCCGAGGTGAAGGTAGTCGATGATTTCCAAGAAAATTAAATAGATCTTGAACTAGATCTCAAAGAAAATGAAATACATCACAAAGAAAATGAAATACATCATAAGCTTCATCACTAGTGAGGCATCTGACAAGTTCCAGAGGTAGAAGCGATGATCAACAGCGATGATCTGCGTGCGGTAGGCCCTGACCACCCTCGGCTTCGAGGACTACGTGGAGCCCCTCAAGGTGTACCTGCAGAGGGAGGGTGGGTTTGGGAGGTAAAGGCTGAGCTGCAGAGGAGAGGAAGAGGAAGAGGAGGAACGGACAATGTGGGAGTCTCCACCATATCGCTCCGAAACCCACTGGGAGAGGCTGAGTTTGCAAAGGAGCAAGGAAGGGGCATGGGTCTGCAAATGATGGTGAACAGGTGAGAAAGACAATAAAAAGCAAGACAAACGGGTTCAACCCTATCCGACATTTACGGGTCGGGTCAAGTCGAGCTAAAACCGACTTCACTGCGGGTTGGATCGGGTCGGGCCAAAATTTGGTCAGGTCGGATCTCTGTGCAGCCCTAGATCATATTATTCCTTAATGTGCTTTCTATTTTAATTTATTTCTCTTATAAAAATGTATGTTTTTTAGAAGTACTCTTTCAATTCCCAGACAAGACGATCACATGATTGTAAATACAGTAGGAGACATGTCCAGAAGCTAATAATTTAGAAAGACAAAAGGACTAACGTGTTTTTAATGGTCACAACTTCCCCAACGACACCGAGTATGAGACCCACATGAAACTACACTTAGTGATAATTGATATTATTTATAGCATCCTATCAATAATTCAGGTAGGCCTAGTAAATAATATCCATGTATAGAGGAGATAATGAACGAACCACATTTCAAGACTTCCCTTTGTAGAGGCAAGGATAAAGAGCCACCTTCGAATTCACAAAAGCTACAAAATCTGATGGAAATAATAAGAATTTTGATTAACATGACTAGGAAAAAAAACAAACAGTATAATAGCAGTGACTTTTTTATAAATGATTCACACTTTAGAGATACACAAACCTTTTGTTGAAAATATGCATATACTGAGTGCTGTTATTCTACGATTTTGGTCTCCAACTCTTTGACCGTAAGGAAAAATAATCCAAATTTAGCAATAATAATAATAATAATAAAACATAATTATCTAGCTAGTACTATAGTTCAAGTGGGAAACAACCTTTTGCTGGAGATTACTGCAAACTTCTTCCCTCCCCTTCAATCTCTCAGATAATTCCTAAAGTTGCTCTCATATTGGTTGGGAATGGCTGCCTTCAACTCAATCTGGCCTTCAAGTTTTTTTTTATCTTCTCATGTAGATTTTTATGACTCTGATCTCTGACTTTTGCCGTGCTCTCAAGGTTCTATAAGTTCTCTTCTAGCTTCCTCAAAGATTCATCTTTGGATTTGGATTCCTGCCTTACTTTTTCAAGTTTTATGCAAGAGAAAGAAATAAGTAAATAAATCAAAGTTAAAATATAACTTAATCATTATTGTTGTAACTTAAAAAAATGTGAATGGTATAGAACAAGTGCAGCTATTCATCTAGCTAGAGTTATCAGCCCTATGGAAGCTGCTGTTCAGGGAGCTTTAAACAACAAAGTATTGTAGAAGATACAAAAAACAGAAGTAACAAAGAAACATTAATTCATCTAGCAACAATTAATTGAGATGAAACATTTAGGGTGGCATTAATTTCCAGATGTGTTTAAGCACAAAGAAATTGTGTTGTCTTTTATATTTCAAGGATCTTATGAAGTATCTGTTAAAAAAAAAGTGAAAATAAAAATTGAACTATAGATAATGGACTATAAATAATAGAATTGAATCAAGAAGAGGGGAATTGATGCTAAAGCTGATACCAGTATGCAGAGATAGCCCATGAGCAATGGATAATAGAGCAAATAAATTGGATAGTGTGCCACAAGAACTAACAGAGCATTGTGAATTTATAGATAAAAACAACATTTAATTTTCATTGCATAACCAATTAATCCATTTGTATTAACAACATCTAGAGTTTGGAAAGAGATTCACAAAAAATAATAAGTGAACTTACCATGATGCTCCCATTTCTACTGGACAACCAAATGAGTAATCTGCATGAATATGACTGCCAAATCTATCCCTTGATTCTAGCAAGATCACCTGAAAAAATAAGTTGACGATATTAAGAAATTACAGAAAGCAGGACAGAGTCTTGCCTACCTAAAGCTTTTAGTAAAGAAAATGAGATATACTGTATTACATATGATGACCTTAAATGATGCATCATTGGGGATATGTGCACCCGATATACCACTACCAATGATTATAACTGAAGGTATTGAATCATGTTGTCTCTGAATATGGGAGGCAAATGTGCCTGGTCATCATACACATGCATATCAGCATGGAAACAACTTTCTCAAGCACATATAAACTTAATACAAGATGAAAAGAGACACCCTGACTTAATTAGAATAAATCCTGACTTAATTATTTCAGTTAAAACTCTTTCACTCCATCTTTTTCTCCACAAAAATTAAAATTAAATAAATAAAGAAACAACTTTTAATATTGTAACTTGCTTAAGCAAGAAAAACCAATCCAGATTTTTTTTTTTTTTTTTACATTCAAATATACAATTGGCACCCAGAGACAAATCACATTAAATACAAGAACAAGGTTATATTTTTCATCGTAATCATGCCAATTTAAAAAAAAAAAACAATTTAATCATGACTGATCTCGACTCCTGAATAAAAGCTCATCTTCACTCCATCAAATAATAAATCGTGTTTATTTTTCACACTAAAAGAGTAACTTGATTTAAACTATTGTAGGTAGCGCAACGTCTGGTCATTAAATTACATCTGTGAACAAAACAGTCTTGAAAGGAACAAGTTGTCAACACCTTATTGAAGTTTCATTTCCTTGAAGAACTCTTTCCAGTTGCTCAAGGAATAACGTTTTTTGTTATAAGTATGAATAATTGAGAATTTGTTTTTCACATGGGATAGATACAAAGCATGTTAAAAATATGAGTATTAAAACTTCCATCACAAAACTACAGACCACCAGTCTGCATTTTATGATTTAAAACATCATAAAATTTAAAAAAAAAAACATTTTTTTATAAGTAAAGATTTAAAAAAAAAAATTAAACCAAAACAACAGTATATCTATTCTTCCTGCAATATATATGTGGAAAATTAAATTTTGAAGAAGCCTCACGCCAATGATTGCCCAATACTTTATGAACCCCTCATGGTCTACACAATACATGTTCTAAGCACTCTAACCAAGTTTCCAAGCAGCCTATGTACTTGGATAATAAAATCGATCATTTCCAAAATCAAGGACATGTCATTTATTCCCATAGACAATTCATACAAGACAAATAAAAAAGTAAAGGCTCTATGTCATTATCTGCCTAAGGCTTCATGACCCAACAATACTTACAAAAAAATTCTTACTGAAAATTAAAATTAGAAGAAATTAAGAATATGAGGGTCTTAGAAGAAAATATTTGTGTAAAGATAAACCCAATATTGCAGAAAACCACGACATGCAAGGAAAAAAAATCTAAATCCATTTATTAAACTACTGCATTGCATACTTTCTAATTGTGTCGTGATCCAAAGCATTTATAATTAAATAAGGCGTTTTTGTAACATGAAACTCTCGCTCTCCTCATACTCTAACCCAAATTCAACACCATATATAATCACAACTAGATTTGCAACATTAGCCCCTAAATGCATTAAAAATATATTAAATAAATCTCTAGGTTAGGGCATTGTAAAATTTATAGAGCAACCGGTTATGGAGCAGTAATATCCCTAATACTTACAGAGCAACAATTGACGGAGATCTACTGCAATGGAGATCGACTGAGGTTTTTCTTCGTGTCCCTCTCGTAGATACCCTAAAAATTAAAATTACCCTCACATAAACGGACACAAAACGTGAGAATATAAGGCTAAAATTGGCGTGAAAACAATAAACGGATGGACAAAATCTATTATTTATTACTGTAGCAGCTTGTAGCCGCTTATTATAATAGAATAGATATATATATATATATATATATATACACACTAACAACGACTATAATGGTCACTAATAATCTTGATATATATATATATAAATCAAGATTAAAAAAAATCTAAACTTCAGCAAAGTATGAGCATTGGTTTGTATTCATATTGGATTATCTATTTAGTCTCTATATAATAATAAAATATTATTAATTTAATAATTTTTTTAATTTTTATTTTTATCACATTTTATAGTTCTACTAATTAAAATATTAATAATAATTATATTCTAATCAAATTAATAATATTCAATATTAATATTAATATTAATTATATTCTAATTAAATTAATAATTAATATTATATATTGAGTGTTTTAGGTATTTTATTAGTTAAATTTACTTAAAGTTGGATTTTACACTAAGAATGCTCTAAAGCGTTTCTGTTCTAAAGAGTAAAATCATTTTAATTTTTTATTTAAACAAATTGAAACAAAAAGAAAGGAAAATGAGTACACTATCAGAACAAAAATGACATGAAAAATAGACGTCAATTCATTTGCGCCGCGGGGCTATTAAGGGTATTTTGGTAAAACATGATCATTCATTAAATTTTATAAAGGAGCTACACGTCAAATGGTCAAAGGTATTAATGACCTTTTGGTAAAACTGGATCCTTCATTAAATTCTACAAAGGTACTATATGTCAAATGATCAAGAGTTTTAAGGACGTTTTGGTAAAACATAACTTAACGGACTTAACAGAAAAACAAGAAAAGTTAACGAAAAAATAACAAAAATTATTTCTCACAGTTAGATAGTCATTTATTATAATAAGGTAGATATAGACTATACCTTTTAAAATAACAAATTAATACCTAATGATGACTAAGATGACAAGGGAGTCTCCGCATGATCTGTGGCCAGCTATCTTCATCTGGACGCTTACACTACACATAATCAAATCCTGGCGTTTGGAATCCTTGGATAGCCTTACCGTCACATGCACATTAACATATCTATATTGCACAAACAATGCGACCATCTCGAACGAATGCATACTGGACATGAGAAGAAAAAAACAATGGTGGGTCATTTTATGAATTATTCTATTTGTAAGTCGTTGTATAAAATATATCGTCTACATTATTTATATGGTAAAATTTAATTTGTAAGATTTAAATTTTAAAATTTTTCTTCCAAATCAAATTATATCATACCAGCATTTGTTAAGTGTATTATCCATGTCGACGAATTTAGGTTGCAGAAGGGCAAGGGGCCATGGCCCCCCAAGAATTTTGACTTTTTATATTAATTTAATATAAATTTATGTAAAATAAAAATAAAATATTATTAGATGTGAGTTTTTTTAATCCTAAGTATGTTTTATTCTCCATAAAATCATATATATGCCCATTGATTCACTACGTAAAACATAATTTTTTAATTTGATTTATTATGTTATATGTACGTTTAAATTAGTTTTGAATATCATAATATGACTTTCATGAGTCATTTTCTTCACCTTTTATTTTGAAAATTTAAATTGAACAATATGGACAAGCCAAAAACTTTAAATCATAAACATGGATAGATTTGGTTTCGAAATAAAAATAAATTAAACAAACTTTTTCAGTTTTTAAAATTGTTAAGATAAAGTTTCGAAACAAAATAAATGATGACTTTCTTATAAATTATTTGATAGTCTATATTGATCAAAAGCAATGTGATAATTAATTATTTTTATTTGTTGAAAGAACATTGATATCAATTGGCATGTTAAATATTTTTATTTTTTATTTTACATTCAGACTTGAAACTCCTTATATACTTATTTTCACGCTTTTAAGTAATCGTTTAATTTTTGTTATATACAAAATTTTTTATATCCTACAACTCCTCTCTACATAAATCTTGATTCGTCCCGGGTTATCCACACCGGCATGTAAATCAAATTTTTCTCATTTTATATAGAGTAATGATATTTACAATACTAGGATGTGTACAGGTGCACTTGTTAAAAAAAAAAAAAAAAAAAATTGGGTCCATCGTTAAAAAAATATTTTTTCATGAAGGTCTCAAATTTAACTACTTTTTCATAAAGGAGAGTGAGCAGAGCTTGCACATTTAAGATTGTAAAAATTATTTCTCTTTTATATATTTAATTTCTATGCTTCCCATAAACCAAATTATCTCATTTCATCTCCTATCATATAATCATTACAATTTTTTCAAATATTCACACAAAATATAATAAACAATTCAACTTTTTCAAATCTCAAAATAAAAATAGTATTAAAAATTTATATTATAACAGTATTTTATCAACTCTTAATAAAATATTTTATCTCATTTGAACTGCGTAACCAAGCAAGGCCTAATTTCATTACAATGTTCTTTAAAACCTTAATAAGATAAATGGCAGTACTAAAAAAAAAAAGGAACAAAACGACTATTCATACGCGTTTAATTATGTGTATTTCTTGTATTTCAAAATGTGTAGTACTTTGCTTTGCTCTGTTTTAGGATTTAAATACAAAAAAACATCCGCCCGCTCTATTTTCACATCTTGTAGAAAACCAAGTAGTTAGTGAGAGAGAGAGAGAGAGAGAGACATAATTGGCTGTTGATTGTTTGTTCCAAGATATCATTAGTATTTTCATTTTTGAAGTCTCCATTGACGCAAATTATAGCAAATAGATCAAGAGATGAATCTAATGCTCTTGAAGTTGCTTCCAGATCGACTTGCATGCAATCGACCAAAACTTTTCTGTTTTAAGCATTATATATATAGATGCTTACATTAACCAATATTTAATAATTTATATGATAGATACTATCTTTTTATAATCTTTGCTGATCATGTATGGCCATGGTTCCATGCATTTGAAATTTCCGATTTAATCTTATTAATTACTAATTCAACCAGTTGTATAGACTTTAAGAAATTTTGTCAATATCATATATATATATATATATATATATATATATATATATATATATATATTTTCGCCATGGGTCTTGCATGTGGGTAATCCCGAGGGTCTTATTTATTATTATTATTATTATTAGTTACAAAAAAATACAAATGATATTGTGAAGAATGACTTCGTTCACGAATCAAGGATTATAATTAGCTTGTAATTTAAATCATATATAGAATTCTAAACACCTCAAATCTCATTAAAAAGGGTTAAAATAATATGTAGCAAAACATGAGGATATATCCCTTATATATTAAAACCGGCTATAGGCATATGAATAGGAATGGATAATGTTTTTGTTTGACACTTTAATTCTATTCCACTTATGCCCATGTGTAATTGATTGTTATTACAGTTATGCCCCTGAATGCTCTGTATATGATGAATAGTGTTTTCTCATCCAATTTTGTCATCTGTTTTCTCAAATTCCCATCCTTTTGTATTTTTCTTTCTCTCACCGACTATGTAAAGTGCATTTTTACAGTGTTTCACTTGTTTCTTTACAGCTTTCTTCTTATCCAAAGGTTGGTCGAAATCTCTTTCCTCTCACTTTCTCGTGTTTTCAATGTCTTTTACTTATCATTTTCTCACACAAACTTCTGGGTTATTCAACGTTGGAATTTTTCTTCTTGCCTATGAATCTCATTGTTACGTGGGTATGAGTCTTTTTCGTCTCTCTTCTTAGTTGAAGTTCTTTGGATTTTTAGAAGTTGTGTAGAAAACTCATCACACACATAATCTGGGTTAGCCTTCATTCGAAATAATGGGACAATAGACATGCATCAACTTGGATGAAACTAATCATCAAATCAGACGAAATAAACACTATATAATATATGTTTAGATATAAAAACAATTGACGATGAGACGATTTAACTGTTAACAAAACCAAATCGAACTAAACAAGTATTATGTAATATCTATTTAAATATTTAAAAAAATGGTGATGAGACAATTTAACAAACAGAAACAAGTGAGATCTTAGAGATCCTTACACCGACGCATTGAGGCGGTGTGAGTGAAACCAAATTTACGTAAAAAAATTGTGTTTATAAATTTGGTGATTTTGGTATGCAACTCTCACGAGCTTGTCAATTGAATGGTGTTTTTGTATGTTGGCTCATTTATGTAAATAATTGTGTTTTTAATTAGGTGTTGTTCAGAATCTATTTTTAAAGAGTTTTTATTTCATGAATTGTTACTATTATATGCTTTTGCGAAGAGATTTTAAGACTCTTTTTCCTCCAACCAGATGCTACGTACAAGGGGCATGCTAGTGTGTGTATATATATATATATATATATATGTATAATCTTATTGAACGGATCATGAACTAAGTACCATTAATTAACCTAAAACCAATCATGTCAAGGAAAACATACAATACTAAAATCTTTTACGCCATTAATTCGGGAGTAACGCTATTCATCATCTCAATTCTTATCATCATCTCATCATTTAATGATGTGGCATTAGATGATTGGAGATTATTTATTATATTTTACTTATGAACCTATCATCTAATACTATATCATAGGATGCTGAGAGGATGATAAAAAAAAATGATGATAAATAAATTTTTTCTTAATTCAGAATCACACTAAACAAGTTAAATATATTATATGCATGCCTTGGAGCCCATGCCTCTTTCTCAAGGAAGATTTTTTTTTTTTTTTTCCCTTCCAAGGAAGAATAATAAAGCTGAACTAATTTTGATCTATATATATATATATATAAACTTTCCTAATTTTTCATGTAATTGAATTGTCTAAGCTGGTAGGGGCCACTGTGCAACTCTCTCTCTCCTCTTTGGTAACCTAACCGAAATGGGTTTCATTCATTTCTCTCCACTTGTGCCGCCATACGTGGCCACTCAGCCTCACCGCTACCACCGACGAGTCCGTCTCACGCCGGCAACAAAGCAGCCACTACCGATCTCCCCCACGCGCTATTCTCTCTTCCTGTGGTAACCCAATCGAAATGAGTTTCACCCATTTCTCTCCACTTGCGCTGTCGTATGCCGCCACCCAGGCCACTGCACCTCCACCACCTCACACTGGCGCCACCTCTCGCAAACCCAGGCACCACGAACTTCCCTCTCCTTCTCCGTCGCACACTGGCATTTGCACCTGACACAGACTCTCGGCTCATAGGAGACACAGTGGCAAGAAATGTTTGAAAATTATTTCAAACTTATTTGGATGGAAAGCTAAGACTATTTCAAATTTATTTATTTATATAAATAAATAAAAAACAATTGGCCGCTAGTTAAGTAGCCATAAAATTACAATGTTAAAAAAAAAAAAAAAAAAAAAAAAAGAAGATGCACTTTGCATCACAAACTGATACGCTGACAATACAATTTTATTTTTTTAAAAAATTCTCAAGTACTAGTGTCGATATTCTTTCTTGGAGTTGAATGATTCCTCCTTTAATCAAGCTTATAAATGACAAATGAAAACTTTTATTTTCCTACTTAATGATCACTTAAGATTGCTCCAAATACCTGAACATAATTAATAAAGCAAGTTTCTGGAAAAACAATAATTAAGAACAAGATCACATTTTCACATGCAAAGACAATAATTAAAATGAATCAAGCACTACAGTGACAGCCACCAAAATCAATGCCACATGTTGCTACCGCAAGTATATCAATTAACGAGTCGTGTCACATATTGCCATCCCTAATCATAATCTTTTTGCGTCACAAAGGGTGAATGGCGACAATATCCTTTTGTCTCTTACTCCGCCATCTCTTTCCACTTTAATTTGGTACTTTAAAAATTTATAAACATCATCATCATCACCATTATTATTATTATTATTATTATTATTATTATTGTCGAATGGTGACCTGCTAATCCGCGTAATACCTGCAACTAGCTAGTAGCAGGCCAGGAAAGACGACACGTTCAAATCTTTTATGGTATTTGATATTCCTCGAACTTGTTTTTTAAGAGTAGTGATCTATCGATATTGTCATAACCCAGTTTTTGTGTTATAAGTTCAGCCCAAAGCCCAACCCATTGTGAAGCCGAACACCGTCGTTTTTAAACAAAAAACAACGTCAAAACGAATTTGCTTTTGGAGATGAAGGGATTTGACCTGCTAAGTGAATTTTGAAAATACTCATAAGAAATCGAATTGGATAGATGGGTCTTGCTAAATTCGGGTCATAGGTGAATTGGGGTTGTCATAGAATTTTTAGTATGATCTGTTTTATTCTTAAAAGCATGACCAGTTATGTTAACTCATAGATCGTGTTAATTATGTTTGGGTGTCAATTGATTTACGATGGGCACTTTTGTGAGGTAATTTAGTGGTAAAAGTCAAGTAAGCGGTGCACATCTGCTAACTTTACCTAAAACTAATCGAGGTTGAGTTTTGAGAAAATTGCATATTTTGTTACGAAAAAGATACATCGGTTATTTTCTGCACTATTCTCCATATCTAAACATTGAAATGAGATATTTTTATCATTACTAGTGTAGACATGAGCATATTGAAATTATTATGTGATTAAATGATATTAGTTGTATAGAACAATTTTTATGTTATCGTATTGTATCTAAAAACCCTAAGGAATGGCTTTTTGTTCCTGCTTCTATTTCCAAGCCTTGCCTTGGATATAAAATGTAGCATCTGTTATTAAGTTGGCAGTAGCGTCTTTGTTTTTTAGTGCACTCACTTTGGAGATAAAGTGATTGTTTACTCGGTTGGCTGCCGAGATGCACAACTGTCTGTCAGGGATAAACATGGTCTCTATTTCTGTTTTTGATGATGTTTTAGTTATGCTTATGCCAAATGTATTTTTTTATTGTTCTGTTATCATTAAAGGTTTATATGAAATTCAGTTTTGCTATTGTACAAGAAACTTGAAAATTTCTTTATTTTCTGTAAACGTAGAGGCTCATCGTGTTCTGTCTTAAGATGCCTACAATTTCTTGCATTGTCTTAATAAGCTTGTTCTCTTTCTTTCTTTTTTTAGAAATCCTGTAAATAATTTTTATAGACCCTCGCTTGTTTTCTAAATGCACACGTATATACACGCTCATGTATACATCCTTGCAAATTGTCTTAAATACTCTAATTTTCGATTAGAGCGCAAGCAAATTCAGCAAATAACCCATATGCTATGCAATATAAGCTAAATCTGTTTTAATTTAACAGGATGAGACAACATCTACAACTGAATCTGTTCTAATAGAAACATCTTCCATTTATACACCCGGACAGCAATCAAGAAATCTTATTGTATGTGCTAGATTGTAATGCTGAGCTCTTATTTTAGGATTAGAGATTGGCTGTCAATGACTATCTTGCAATTTATACTATAAGGTTGGATCCAAACTGGCCTAGCGACGCCAATGGGTGGTTCAGCTAGCTGCATCATGCAGGGCAGAGGGAAGACAGGAGATCCACGAAAGGCAAAAGGATGTTGACGCACGGCTTACACGAAGCAAGTATTGAGAGAGAAACATGATTAGCTTATCGTCTGTTTATTGTCTCCATGGAAACAAATAGAACAGCATTCAACATTTGTGTGCGGTTATGAACTTAGACTCCAAATAGAACAGCATTCAACATTTGTGTGCGGTTATGAACTTATGAGTCTAATCTCTACCCCCCAAGTTTCTTAATTGGCTCTAATGAAAGTCTAATAGACCAACTCCATTTATAATTAAATAGGATTAATATTTCACTAGCCCATACCATAATGAATACCATACAAAATGATTATGAGTGGGGCTACTATACCGCCCCACTCTTACCGCTAGGCGGGTATGCCCAGTTATTTTTTTTTTCTTTTCATATTTTTTTAATACATTTAAATATTTAAAAAAAAAAATACACCAATACATTTAAAATTATTTCCTTAATTATTAAGTAAAAAAAAAAAAATTTGACCAACGGTCAAATAGAGCGGTCAAAAGTGGGCAGCAGAATAGTTTTTCCCAATGATTATACTAGTCCACACAAAGAATGTCTTTTGAAATATTCATGCCTGTTTTCAAGGAAGGAAGTGGTACTATTGCAGATGGCCTTGCTAAGTTTGGTCTGTATGGTGTTTTTTCGCTTGATACATATGAACTGACAACCTTTAGAGTTAGAACTTAGAGGATTTTTCTTTTCTTTTCTTTTCTTTTTTTTAAAAAAAAAAGAAAAAGAAAAAGAAGACGGCACCTCCTAACCTTTATTGACCCTCACTTCGAGCGGAGGAAAACCTTCAATAAAACAAAGAATCTCATCCCAACAAATAAAAAGCCAACCTCTCCCAAAACATAAAAACCTGAAGTAAAAAACTATATAATCACTAGCTACTATAGATGGAGGCCAAACACAATTTATCCAATCTATTCAAACCTCATAAATCTCGTGGAAACTGATCAACGTCCATAAACAGCTTATTCTCCCCCAAAGCGCAATTTCTCGCCAGATAATCCGCCACTTTATTGCCTTCTTTAAAATAATGTTTAATAGAGAAATCAAACTTGTGAGATCTCTAGTTTCACTTGAATTTTTAATCCTTATTTTTATTATTTTTGAGGTGTTATTTTGTTATTTTAATTAATGTGTTAATTAATTATGTTGTTTGTTATTTGTTTTGGTATTTTATTTTGTTGTTTTGTTAAATTTATTTCAGAGTATGTTATTTTGATTATTTGTATTGTTTTTATTTTTGGGCTTGTGTTTGTTTTTGGGCTTATTATTTTTGTTTTATTATGTTAGGCGGTGTGTGTTGTGTGTGTGTGTTTACTGAAGCCCAGCCGAAGACCGGCCCAGCCCGTGAGAACCCAGCCCCTACTAAAAGAAACGGCGCCGTTTTGATGGAGCTAGGGCTCCATCTTATTCCCTTCATGCGCCGCACCCTGCTGCTTCTTCTTCCTGTTTCTTCTTCCTCCTTTTTTCTTCTTCATTTCTGCTTCTTCCACCGAATTTCCACGCAGCTGCTGCCGAAAGTAGATCCCAGCCGAGAGCCACCTCCACCTACATCTCACTCTCTCGTGTCATTCGGCATGCACCCCGAGGGCTTGCTGTCAACCCGTGGCATCGCACGGTCACTTGTCCTTCCGCAAGCTCCTCGGTGGTGATGGGCATGGCTTCCGTGAGTGCCGCCGTGCCACGCGTCCCGAGAGGACTTCTTTTTCTCCACGGCATGCTGCCGTTATTTCCTTCCTCCACCGTGCGACACACACGCCATGCGAACCGCCGCATTTGGCCTATAAATAGGCCACGGCTTCTCATGGTTTGGGGATCCCCGTTTGAGTGTGTTATCTGTGAATTTAGGAGTGAAACCGAGTAATTTTGTAAGCTTGTTTCGAGTGTGTTTGGTTTTGTTTTGGAAAATCAATCGGGAATTTTGGTGTGATCCGAGAGTTCTAAGTGAGATGCCGTGCGGTGTTTGTTCTTATTTTTTAAAAAAGTTCCACTTGGTTTCTTGATAAATTTTGGGTTGTAAATGGTGAGTGTTGTGAGATTGTTGCCGTGTATGGTGTTGTGAAATTGTTGGTTGTTGCTGTGTAACAAAAACCCAAGTTTTTGGGCACTGTCTTGCTGTGTGCTGCTGTTGCACCATCGCCTTGTACAACTGTGATCTTTCAGATTATTCCACTCAACGTGTGTATGTAATTTTCCATCAAGTGATATTAATTGGCTTTATAACTGTTGTTTAATTATAAATTGTTGGTTTATTGGAAATATATTGTATTTGTTGTAGTGTTGGGCTTTAAACGGTATTGTGAAAAAATGGGCCTTGGGCCGTCGGAGTTGTTGAGATTTTAAATGTAATTGGGCCTTGGCCGGATTGGAGGATGGGACTATACGTGTATTTGTGAAACTGTATTTCAGTGTTTATTAAGAATTTGTAAAATGAATTATTTAAATGCGCATTCCAATAAAATGTTGAAAAACATATTTATCGTTTTATTAAATTGTGCGGTAATGTCATGAAGTCTGTTGGATATTGATATTGTTGCGTGGGTGCGTGTGTTTCAAGACCCCAAGTCGAGATGGGGCATTATCTCGGTGGAGCTCCTCTGGTCACTCGGGAGCGTAACAGACTGACGTGACGTCCTCTGAGTTGTCGCAGGGCGACGACGGGAATGGACGAGACAGTAACGCTCTCATACCGATTCCGTGACCTTTGGCTGGCGAGGTTAGAGGATGCTTAGCCATGTACGCGCTGGGCGCGGAACTGGGCATCGCTCTTTACGAAGTCTCATGCACGGACGTTACCCGTGATGTGACGAAGAGAGCCAGGGTGTGCGGACGGTCCATAGGGGAGACCGTGGTGCATGCGTAAATTCATAATAAATATGATTGGGACAAAAATGGGATTTTTGGTGTAAGTATAAAAATGGTATTTTTGGGGAAAATGAATGTAAGTTGTTATTTTGTCCGCATGGGAACACGTGTTTGTATAAATGTGTTTTAAATCTCTTGGATGTTATTTTGGTTAATTAATTGCTGAGATGTCATAATCTCATAGTGGTGTTTACCCTACGGTTTCGTTTTATGGTGCCGTAGAGTTTGACGCAGAGCCCGAGTATGAACCTGAAGGACCGACTCCGCCAGAAGCTTAAGTCGCTGTTATGTTGTTCAGCGTTTGGGACTTGTTTCCCTTATGTTATTTGCTTTCTTTAAATTATCTGACGGAAGACTGTAAAATATTTGTAAAGTTATTTTACTGCTTTTTGAACAATTCTGGTACTTAATAAAGAAAGACCCTTTTATTTTTTCTCCGCTGCGAATATTATTGTACATTTAATATATGTTGTACACACTTTGAGCACTGGTCGTTGAGGTGCGTGATCCGTGTGGTCATCATCCCGGTGTCACGAACTCCACAAAAATAACACATGGAGGTCGAGGGCGCCACAAAACTCATCCAATAACTTCAACAATTAATCTCAAAAATCCCAAAGATACCAAACTGTGCACTCTCTAGCCATAATCCTTGACACCACTACCAATGAATCACACTCTATATCAATCAAAAAATGTCCCAACTGTTTGCAAAAAGATAAGCCCTCAAACATTGCCTGTAACTCAGCTTCATTATTAGAACAATACCCAAAACATTTTGAGAAAGCCAAGAAACCATCGGGATTCCCAATTTACGGAACTGTTCATCCACGCTCAAGCAATTAAAAGCAGTTTTCCACATGCATAGAGAAAATATTTTCAGAAGCCAACTATTCCATACCCACTTCTCCCATTCAAATTTAGGCATCTTAACGCGAATAAAACCACACACCGACTTCGTCGAAAAAAAAATAAAATAAAAAATAAAAACCATTCTTATCCAACAACCAAACCAAAAAATCCTTCGCCTCTTTCAAACCACCCATGGAGGCCACTACGTGCCTTGTCAACTAATCACCTGCTAACTCCTGCAACCTTTCAACTTCCCAACCATCATGAACCACAAGCTCCTTTATTCAGATGTAAGGCTCTTCAACCCTTTCCATTGCTTCATGCAAAGAACCATCATACGCCTTACTCATGCAAAGAACCATCCAACCTTTCAAAACAAGAATCAAAAATTGTCAATCCATCCTATCATACGCCTTACTCATGTCAATTTTCAACATAATATTTCCCTCCTTGACCACTTATGCAAAAGCTTTGTCATCTCCTGAGTTAGAGAAATATTCTCAAAAATATTCCTACCCTTCACAAAAGCTCTCTATTTTGGTGAAATGATTTTATCAAGAACCATTGACAATCTATTAACAACCAACTTGGCAAACACCTTGTAAATAACATTACAAAGGCTTATCGGTTGGAACTTATCAAAACTATTCGGACTCTTCACCTTTGGAATAAGAGCAATGAAGGACGATGAATAAAATCTAGATAATTCATTACCTAGAAAAAACTCCCTCACGGCCGTTATTACATCATCTTTAACAACCTGCCAACATGCTAGATAGAAAGCCGACCCAAAACTATCAAGTCCGGGACTACTATCCGCCGCAATAGAGGCCAACACCCCCATGCACTTCATGTTCCGATGGTTCCGCATTCAAACACCTTACTTCACTTTCAAACACTACTAGTTGTAATAGCTAATCCAAATTCAGAAACTCCCCCATCCATTCTTGCACTAAGAAACTTTCAAAATACCTCACAGCCTCCTCATGCACCAATTCTGGCGAATCCAACAAAGTACCGTCAGATAATCACATATCCTTCACGCACAAGTTCCTCCATCTCTGCGCAATTACAGCATGGTAAAACTTAGGCTGCGTTTGGATGTTGAGGTGAGTTGAGTTGAGATGATAAAATATTGTTAGAATATTATTTTTTAATATTATTATTATTTTAGAATTTAAAAAATTTGAATTGTTTATTATATTTTGTGTTGGGATTTGAAAAAGTTGTAATGATGAGTTGAGATGATTTTAGTTACCAAACGAAGCCTTAGAGTTCCGGTCCCCCTCAGCCAACCACATCTTCTTCACTTGTTGCGCTAACCTCATATCCCTCCTTTGAACCCACCTGTCAAGCTCCGTTTTATTAAGAATCAACTCATCTTCCAATGCCTCTGAAAAATGGCCTTGCAATTCTCTCTCTAACAGTTCGACTCTCTCCTCCAATTCCCGAATCTTCCCATCGACTTGACCAAAAACCTCCTTATTCCAAGTGCGAAGTTTTTGCTTTAATCTCTTTAGCTTGCCCGCTAGATTATGTAAGCCATTCTCACCAACAATCAACTCCTTCCACGAATTCTCCACCACCTTCAAAAAATTCTCATGCAATATCCACATGTTTTGAAAACAAAAAGGAGCCGGCCCGTACCTCTTGAAACCATATGTCACCTGCGATAAGATCAGCGAGTGATCCGAAGTTCTCCTACTTAACAATCAAGCAGATGCACCACCAAACTTTGAGACAAAATCATTATTAACCAGAGCTCTATCCAATTTCACCCAGCTCCGAGCCATTCATTGCTGACCATTACACCAAGACAATTGTTTCCCTTCCAGATTCCGATCTATAAGACCGCACGTATTAATGCAACAATTAAATCATCAATTGCAGTTCTCGACCTTGGATTACCACCTACACATTCCTCATCCAAACAAATGATATTAAAATCCCTCATCACCACCCACGGAACACTCGTACTTGAGAAACTACTCAAATGGTCCCAAAGCTCCCTACGCTCACACACGAAACACTTTGCATAAATAAAAGAAGCAAGAACCAAACCAAACCACCATTTTCCAAAAACAACCCAGAAAACGATTGGTTAGTAACACCAACAACATCCATATTTATCTCCCTTCCAGCACAACCAAATTTTACCTTCCACCTCCATATTAGAGCAAAACTTAGGAAAGTTAAGACCGAGCACCCACCTTTGAAGTTTCTCCACTACTTGAAAAGGTTCTGAAATTACCAAAACTGACACATCATATTTCCAAACCAATTTCCTCAACCTCCTTCTCGACGTATCCAATCCCCTTATATTCCACACCATAATTTTGTTTATCATAAATTTAATTTTTGAGACTGGGCTTTCACCCTTCTAAACTTTCTCACCATTAATTCTTTCAAACTACGCATCTCCAAATCACACTGCAAATGAGACCCAGGATCCGAACAATAACCTTTCAGATTATCAACCTTAGCTTCATTTTCCTCTTCCAATAAAACCTCAAAGCTATTGCTACATTCTTCTTCTCAACGACTACTACATTCCCTCCCCCCCTGCAACTTGTAACTCCCCCTCAGCTTTTTTTGACTCACTATCCCTCACCACAAACGTATTACACTCCCCCTCCAAATCTGTCATTTCCACCTCCCCCAATTCTACTTTTGGATCTTTACTCCCAGACCCACCCTCGCACGGTTCCTTTTCTTCATCACCACAATTAAGAACGGAATGAAGTTTCCATCCTCCAACACATTTTTTCCTATATCAACAACATCTACGCTCTCCATGCCATCGTCTTTCTTATCAGTCAACATTGGTTGTGTGCCAATATCATACACAAACACACTATTTTTCTGACGTTTATCCTTATGTCCAACCTCCTTCCAAACTTTTTCCTTACCTTGCTTCCCTTCAACCCACGGTCCACTCTTTTTAACAGGCCTAGCCTTAACTCTCTCACCCGACCTGCACACCACCTTCATATGGCCTTGCTGGAAGAATTTGCTACAATGAAAACCCCTTTTCTCATATACCACTTTCTGCCAAACATGAGTCTTTTGCCCTACCACCAAGGGGAAACCAAGGACTAGTTCCTCCTGTAAATCGACTTCTACACAAATTCTCGCCCATGTTGCCCTCGTTCTATACAAAGTAGCATAATCCATACCAAGGAACCTTCCAAACCGAGTCACTAGGATTTGAAGACAATCTAATTGATACAGATGCAATGGCAAACCCAAGAGATAAATCCATTGCGGCACAATGGAGGATTCCTTTTTCACATCAAAATCCATAGTCCAGTTAAATAAACGAAATAGACATCCAGCCACAACTCGTCCCTCCCTCGCCCATGCATGCAAATAATCTTTCTCATTCGCCAAATGTAACAACACATAATAATCATCCATAAAACTAATCATCAGAACCTCGTTAAATCCCCATGTCTTGATGATATGTAGTCGCAACACATCAATCGATGGCCTCGTCGAAAGGAACTTCAACATAAGCGAAAACTTTAGATCTTCTACCACTCGATCCATCTCGTCATCTGAAAAAACAAAACCAATTCCCCATTTATCTATTCTGGCTTCCTTAACGGCATCCAAAATTTGGCCTGAGGCAAAGGTCTTTGAAGGGCTTGCGCAAAAGTCAAAAGTACGTCAATCGCTCCCCATACCATACCCCGCTACAGCTGACTCCCTTTCCATCTTCTCATCCTTTTTTTCACCCCTCAAGATACCAGATCCTTCCAATTGAGATCCAGACAACAGAACCAAATCATTCCCTCCAGCAACAAGGGTCACCAGAAGGCCACCCATCGAGTGCATGGGCCAAAATCCTAGCACACACGAAAAATCACACGAAATCATAGTAAAACAAAAAAAATCGCCCTGACACGTCAGCTTAAGGAAACATATGTTAAAACAAGTACTTATAACTTAAGAGGACTTGTTCTAAAAAACTACACGGTTTATGATGTTGTAAAGTATAGTCATATGTTTATCCCTTTTTACATTTATAACAAATGGTTGGAATATATTTTTTCTCAAAAGATTGGTTTTGGGACATATTGTAACCATCGAGAGCCTTTTCTAACAAAAAAGTATTGTTTTGTCAAAATCGTGATTAGTGGGTCCGTTTGGATAGTGAAAGTGTTTCATCTCATCATTACAACTTTTCCAAATTCTTATACAAAATATAATAAACAATTCAACTTTTTCAAATCTTAAAATAATAATATTAAAAAGTAATATTCTAACAATATTTCATTTAAAATCATCTCATCTGAACTCAGCTCAGCTCACTATCCAAACTGCACCTAAATTTAAAATATCGTCTTCTTTTTTAAAAAAAAATAAAAAAATAAAAACAGGAATAGGTACACATAAAAAAAAAAAGTGATGGAGGCCAAAATCTATATGATTCACACACAAATGGGACATGATGGATTGATAAAGAAGAAATGTAATGTAAGAAAGATAATCTTGGGAAATCGCTCAACCAGGGATAGAGGAGGCAGCCCACTTTTACTAACCATGTATGTCACTCAACACAACCAAGCCATAAACTTGATTGAACAATGAATCAGTCAACTCCAAGAAAGCATGCCTCAGAATTATTTTTTTTTCAATAAATTATTTACCATTATCGCCTTTTTTTCTCATAATATATAGAAAGTACATCATTTTGGCTATATTAAAACTGACATATATAAAATATAACGTGCAACACCCTAATTAATGGCTTAGACAACGCCCAACACTTGAACATACATATTAAGATCAGTTGAGAAACAAAACTAAAAACAAGACAATTTCCAATGCAAACACAATAATTAAAACAAATCTGGAAACTAAAATGATAGCCAACAAAATCAAAACTGCATCATGCTGATGCAGGTACCAAGTCAGCAGGTGAACGACCGCTTCAGCTAGGATCATGATCATCCTCTTGCATAAAGAAGTAATTTTAGGTGATGATCGGATCGAATATGATCTTAATGGATGGATCACAGAGAGTGCAATGTTGGTACCAAATGAAGAGGAACTTTCTTAGACACAGTGACGCCGTAAACTTCTCCCATGTCCAAGTGATCTTTCCCATGTCCAAGTGCCACTGGGCATCCTCCAATCAAACCAACATAAGATGTTGGCAATCACATATTCAACTGAAGCGAGACCGAATGTCAACCCTGGGCATCCCCTTCTCCCACCTCCAAATGGGAGAAATTCAAAGTCTTGGCCTCTGAAATCAATTTGGTTGTCTATGAATCTCTCGGGGAGAAATTCTTCTGCCCTCTCCCATACGGTGGGGTCCCTTTGTATGGCCCATGTGTTGACAAATAGTTTTGTCTTTGGTCGAATATCATAACCTCCTAATTTCACACTTGATGATGTTTCTCGAGGTAGCAACAGAGGAGCTGGTGGATGTAGTCTAAGAGTTTCCTTTAGGACACATTTCAAGTAACACATTTGATGGATGTCATTCTCGTCTATCTTCAACTTGTTGCCCACCACTCTTCTCACATCTTCTTGTGCTCTCTCCATAATGTTTGGATTTTTTATGAGCTCTGCCATTAACCATTCCAAAGTCGTTGGAAGACGTCTCGCTTCCTCCCACAAACATGTCCTGATATTGTTGAAAAAGAAAACTTTACACGTGATTGTGTGTTGGTGTGTGTGGATGTGTCAAAGTGTTTGAGAGAGAGAGATCCGAGAGAGAGAGAGAGAGAGAGAGAGAGAGAGAGCAGTAAGATTGCTTTGAGGTTGTCCTGAGTGAACTCATAGTCAAGCTTGCCTTCCTCTTGAAGTTGCAGAAGAATATCAACAAAGTCTTTCTTATAATTTGGTTGGTCATGATCATGATCGCTTCTCATTTTCTTGTGTTCTTCAACAACTTGATCTAAAAATGGATCAAATTCTCTGACGACGGCTTTCAAACTTGGGATTAGTCCGGTAAGAACATCAATCCATCCTAGAGAAGGGAAAAAATCTCCCACGCAGGATGCTACCAATAGCACAGATACCGCTCTTGCTAGCTCTCTAAACCTGCTCTTACCATCTCTTCCTTCATATTTCTGTCCAAGCGTACATCTAGAGACAATATTGTTCGAGGTTGTAAAGAACATCTCACTTAGATTAACAGAAGTTTGTTTGAGGCACGACTCACGTATCCTATTTGTTAATAAAATAACCTCTTCTTCCCTTACATGTTGGAATGATTGCACTCTTTTAAGGCTTAAAAGTTCGAGGACACAAATTTTCCTTGCTTGTCTCCAATACTCACCATAGGACGTAAACCCTATGTCTGCGAAGCCATACAGTAAGATATTAGCAGCTCTAGTTCTGGGCCGGTTTGAGAAGATGATATCATGTGTCTTCATGACTTCCTTGGCCATATCTGCTGATGACACCACAAGGGACGGAGCATGGCCCAAGTGTAAGAGCATCACGGGGCCATACTTCTTAGAAAGGGCTTGAAAAGAGCGTACCAAGCTGGTGAAGATTGCCTATAATCGGAAGTTTTGGTGGAGACGGAGGTAAATTGGCTTTGCGACTTCTAAATATGCTTTTAAATTCGAACAGAAATGAAAAGATGAAAAAAAGGTATAGGAAGGGACTGACGGGTATCTTTGGTAGCTCTTGCCACGAAGGTAGAAACCATGTTGGCAGAGCCATTTCCACTGAAGTGTTTAGCACTGACAACGCGAACTCTGTATGTGTATATATATATTGTAAAAAGAAGTGATATACTCAATTTCATAAAAGTAAACTTATAAATTAACGTGAGTTTATGTGATACGTTAATCTATTTTATAAAAAAAGTAACTTTGCAATTTGACGTACCATATCAAATCACGTCAGTTTATAAATTTACTTTTATGAAATTCATTTGTAGTTAAATTATCTCTTATTGTAAAATAACTAGCGGCAGAATTACATAATTCAAAGTCTCTTGTTAATTGTGCTTGTGCACATAGGCCATGTAGAAAACAGCCAGCTATATAGGTATCTTCACCTTGACACTTAACATTTAGACATTTAAATCCTAACTTAACCAATCAAAGTTACCTGCTTAAGCATTTAAATATATTATTTCGTAAGCATTTAATCAAGAAAGGGTGAAAGGCGTGCAATTTCTGTCTCCCTAATCTTTTCCTTGGCATCAAGTTAATGAATTTTCTCACTTCTGTTCCGATGCAATTCACTCAACCTAATTTCTTTCAAATCGGCCATTATTTTATAATTCTCAGCATGTCAATACAACTTTTTTCCACGAAAAGATAAAATTGCTCTAAAGTATATACATCAGCAAAGATTTCAAAACGATAGATCCAAATCTGGATTCGATAATGAAGTTTTGGTCGCAAAGAGTTAGAATTTTATCATCTTCCTCTCATTTTATTTATTTTTTAATCATTTTATTATCTTTATCATCATAATCTTTTGTCGCTTACTCCTCAATTGCTGTCTTTTTCTCATACTTCGGAAAACTTGTTTACAATACTAAGAACTGATTCAATGATACTAATTATCGAATAATGTTTTGCATACTACAGTCCTATCTCACTTTCAAGATGATTGAGCAATTACAAATATCATTTCACGGGACCTGCTGCCCACCCCTAATGCAAGATGATTGAGCATAGTACAAATATCATTTCGCTTTAAAAATATATATATATATATATATATATATATATATATATATATTCAATCCTTCATTCAAGCGGGGGGTTCACAAGAAGTTCAAGTATCATGCCTTGTGTGTACACTTGGATACTTGTAATCTCGTTCAACACAACCCTACTTAAAAACGTGGACAGCCGTATTCACCATGTATAACACACCAGGTAGCTAAATACCCCCAATTGTGTCGGCTGCCTTATCTCCTCACATGGTCCCTAGAAAGGAAAGGATGCCTAAGGGCTTGACGAGCTGTTAGCCTATCTGTCGGATCGTATTTAAGCAACCCCTGCAACAGATGAATGAGATCCCCAGCCGAGTGATCAACATGTTGCATTACCAGGTTCTGTAAGAACATAAACGACATGAATACCGCGATTAGTAAACATGACACTAGTGCAATTTGTCAGCAAGATGAAAAACAACACGGTACAATTTTGGGTACGACCATTTAAATAAAGTGTACAAACCTGAAGCCGGGGAAGCTTCATTACAGCTTTAATACTCTCTCTTGAGGTTGCACCATCAGGCCAATCCAATCTTCCTCTTCTAACATACTTGTCTGCACGTCGGCTAAAAGACCAATACCAGGGAAGAACATTAGTCAGTCTATGCTTCTTAAAGATACCGTCACTACAGATGTGTCTCGATATACTT
Source organism: Juglans microcarpa x Juglans regia (assembly GCF_004785595.1). Classification (NCBI taxonomy): domain Eukaryota; kingdom Viridiplantae; phylum Streptophyta; class Magnoliopsida; order Fagales; family Juglandaceae; genus Juglans; species Juglans microcarpa x Juglans regia. Next base: position 1,978,281 of record NC_054604.1, on the reverse strand, counting down.
ACTCTACTCTTTTCAACATGTGCTGTGGCAATGGACCAAACACCCGCTCCATCATAGCTAGGTGCTCCAAATTCTCATGTGTTTGAAACAAAGCCTCACCCTATATAATGGTAAAAAATACAAGCAAAAACATGATTCTAGTCCTTCATAACCATACCATCCCCCTATCATAAAATAGATTTGTAGATGTACCGTGCAAAGCTCCACTATGATGCAACCAACACTCCATATATCACAAGGATAACTCCAACCAAGTCCTACAAATGAATGGAAACAATTTTTAGCTCATCTGCTGAGACATGGCATTATTGGGAAGAAAAATACAAAAGAAACTTACCAAGAACAACCTCGGGTGCACGATAATGTCGTGTAGAGACAATATAATTCTGATCTTGACGCTCATGGGTTGTGCTGCCAAAATCAATAACCTTGATGGCACTTGACTTGGGCACTCTTTTATAGTAGGATCCATCTTTTGATGATCGAGAATAACTCTGCATATAGCAGGTTAAAAGAATTAAATTCTCAAGAGCAATATATATGTAGAAACAAACAGTAGAAGCAACAAAAGTAGAAAACGAATGCCATATCTAATAGAGCAAATACATATGCCACTGCTGAGGCAAGGCAGGGTAATACCTTTTAAAAACGTCAGGAACAGAGAGAGTAAGTAAAATATTCCTAAAATTATACCTTATAATCCCTGCAATCAGGAACCTTAACATAGTCTGACGAAACTAGAAGTACATTTTCTGGCTTCAAGTCGGTGTGTATAAGCGACAAGTCATGCATAACTGTAAATACGATTAACAGGAACACCATCAGAAAAGAAGGCAGAAGATATACAAGACACAAGATATAGAAAATCAACGAAACAGACATTAAATATAAAAATTCATTCAAGGCAACTATGCCAGTTTTATTGAAAATAATTATTTTAAAGTACCATGTTTTAACATATATAATTAATGAAATAGTAAGGTTTAAGTTAAATGAAAGATCTATTTATATAGCGAAGTAAAAGGAATTAATATATCTTACATGCAGCCCTAACCAAGAGACTAGAGTGAAAAAATTAAGAAAATTGTATGAAAGAAGGTGACTAGCTTCGGAAATTATTACACACATGCTACACATTCCAATAGTTGTCTGCCAATCTCACGGACTAGATCAATGGGAAATGAGCGATAATTGTTTTTCCGTAGAAAATCGTATAAGCTTGATCCAAGCTTCTCAAACACCTGTTAAAACCATTTGAATTCACTGACAAGTCTTAACCCCAAATTATTTGTTATTGGGGAAATTAATCCATCACAAAGTCATCAATCATATACTTACAATACAGATATGGTTACGATAGTCAAACCAGTTCCGTATTTGCACACAACTGCAAGGAATAAACCCATTTAACAATTGCAAAAGCGCTCATGAAAGCTTCTTAACAGTACCATTAAGGGCAGAAAAAGTAATTACATCAAAAAGATTACTCACCGGTTGCCGCCTTTATCGTGTTTACCAAGTTGTTGCAGCATTTCAATTTCTATCATAGCTGCTTCACGATACTTCTTGATTCCACGGACAATTTTAATGGCAACCATTTCTTTCTTTTCTCTATCCCAGCACTCCAAAACCTGACCAAAGGTACCTTCACCCATTTTGCTGTTGATCTTATCTGGAAATATCAATAAACATAAAAGGAAAAACAGAAACATAAGGAAGGAAGGTGAGATTAAATTAAAAACCAATGCAAACCCACAATTGAGAAATCTAAGAGCTCGTTGTAGTAAAATCTTAAGCCATAATGAAGCATCTTATCACAAAAACCACCAGAGCAAAACTCAACAAAAAAGGCAACATTTAGCACTTTTAATTACCTAAACCAAACAAAGAATAAACACACAAGTGGTTAATGATGGTAAAGTGAGATTACAGCGAGAAGTTAAATTTTCTCCAAGCTCAAACATGTAATGCCCATCTTTGTCATCATCTCGCTTTGGGGGAGAACCATGGCGAGCCAATCCCTTATCATATAGAGAAGAACTAGTGGAATGGTCTGAGGATGCACTTGAAGATGCAAAGCTTGTCAGATTTCCAAGCTCTTGTCCACAAAACACTCCTACCTGAGCCTACACACAGCCACCCATTTATACACCACTCAAGAGATCAAATTATATTCCAAACCTCCCGCATTACTTAATGACATTGCCCAAACCTCATAATAGTAAAAATTCCGAAACCAAAAGAATATTAATTGAATGAAGAGACACACCACCACCAAATCATACTGGAGAAAATTGCACACTACAAGCATATTAAAAACGCACATCATTCCTAAGAATGGGCAAACAAACGAAATAACAATATATTTTAACGCCAAAAAAACCATTAAATTTTACCAAAAAATATGAATCAATAAGAACTTCTCTGGAAAAATTAGAATTGGTGGCAAATCTTAAGGTCATTGTCCCTTCAACTATAGAAAGAGGGCACTAAAGAAGTCTATTAGAAAAAAATATATATTTGAAAACCCACCAAACAACCAAACTTGTTGACAAAAAACACCTAACCGCTTCTTCAGCAAAAACACAAAATTGGAGGTTAACTCATCTCATCTCACTTCATCATTACAACTTTTCCAAATTCTAATACAAAATATAATAAACAATTCAACGTTTTTAAATTCTAAAACAATAATAATATTAAAAATAATATTCTAACAATTTTTTATTCAACTTATCTAAAACCATATCAACTCATCTTGAATCCAAACGAGGCTCCAAAAAAATTCGAAGAAAACAAAGAATCGATAATGAAAAAGCCCAATCTGACCAACGAGAGAAGGATAAGCAGAGAAAATTTGAAATCAAAATTTAGAAAATAAGAAAAATTAAACCGGAATACCGAGCAGCAGATCTATCCAAAGAAAGACGAGATTTTGAGATAAAACACAGACAATAGATAATAATGAAACCTGATCAAGATCTACAAAAAAAAGATTCGGCCATCACTGAAAGTAAACTGATCTGAGATATTCAGAGTGGAGGAATTAGGGGAAAGATTATACCTTTGGTGGCTGTGGAAGAACATCCCAGCCCAAACGGGCCCTCTTTGCAGGTCGCCGATCCATGTGCGTGTGAGGAAATTCCATCACGCGCTCCATCTCCATGGTCCAAAAGTAAGAAACCAAGGAGTATTATCAGATAAAGGAGATTGAAGGAGATCGATATCTATCGTCAGAAAAAGCTCGAACCTAACCCTAATTTTAATCTCAGGCGTGAGTCGGTTGTGGACGAATCTGTCCGTCCATGCGTCGACTATCTATTGGTGGGTCTGATCGTTCAGTACCGGAATTTTATACGCCATCTAGTTACTTTTCTTTGACCACAGTTGTGGTTATAATAGATTTGACCATAGTTGAGTCACCTCGTTCTTTTTTTTGTGTTTTATTTTTTTTAATTTATTTCAAACTTGGGATACTTTTTGCAAATGGGACGAAAGTTTTAATTGTTTTTAAGATGGGATAAGATAATATTAATTGAGATAAAAATTAAAAATTAAATAAAATATAATTAAAATATGTTTTTTTAATATTATTTTTTGTATGAAAATATTGAATTGTTTATATTATTTTATATAAATATTTGAAAAAATTGTAATGATAAGTTGAGATAAAATGAGATAAAATGAAAAATTTTTTAAAAGTAAACAAGGCCTTCAGACAAAATTTTTTATAATTTTTATTGTTAAATAATAAATATTATTTAAATACAAAATATTTTTAATTTTTAAATTTTAAATTTTTTATCTAATCATTATAAATTTTATAAATTTCAAAACAAAATACAAAATAAATACAATATTTTCAAACTTCAAAACAAAAATAATATTATACCATTTATCTCTCCTTCCTCAATTCTTTCTCTACCATTTTGCAAAAGGAAAATACTACTCCTATCTATAAAACCTACCAATAAAACTTATCGATTGTGTTATTTTTTAGTTTGATTTTTATTTTACTAAATGATTTTATTTTTTATATTTTTTGAAATGATTAAAGTTTAGAAAAAGGATTGAAAAAAAAGGGAAAAAAATTACTTTTCAGTGAGAATTCTTTGCAATAATCATTTGTGGGTGTAGCATCACCCTTTCCAAGATTCAATAAAAGATCTCAATCAAATCATTTAATTACTATTCAAGTGATCTAGCCCAATCATTGTCAGTAAAACCAATGAGTTTGCTATCAATTTCTTTCCTATACATAATGCCAAGTTTCTTTCTTCTTTGCAAATAACGAATGATTCTTTTTACTGCTATATGATGAAACTTATTGGGCTAATTCATAAACCTCGATAAAAGACTAACAAAATGAACAATATTTGGCCTTGTATTTGTGAGATCAATCAATGAACCAACAAGGCTTTTGTAAGCCTTTGCATTTTCTTTCTCTACTTCATCATTTTGCTGCATTTCTTCATTAGGTGACATAGGTATGGTTACTACTTACATCCTATCATATAAAATTTTTGCAGCAAGTCCTCATGTACTTTTATTGACAAATAAAAGCTTCACCTTTTGTTTGTCTTACTTGAATACCAAGAAAGTATCTCATCAATCCAAAATCAATCATCTCATATTCTTTCATTATAGCTATTTTAAAATTTTCAACCATCTTCATACTTATGCCCATATAGATCAAATCATTAACATATAAGCAAACAACTAGAAAACTTTCCCTGCCTTCATGCTTAACATACATTGATGGCTCATTTTTGCTTTTTGAAATCCCTTTAGTGAAAATAGCTATCAATCTTGTTGTTCCATGCTCTTGAGGCTTGTCTTAGGCCATATAATTCCTTTCAAAGTCAGTACACTTTGTTTTCTTCACCTTTCTTCACATAGCCCTTTGGTTGTTTTACATATACTTTTTCTTTTAATTCACCATTTAAAAATACTGACTTAACATGAAGTTGAAACACTTGCAACTCTAATTGTGCAGCTAAAGCCAAAACAGTTATAATTGCTTCGATGCAAACTACCGGTGCAAAATTTTTATGAAAATCCACTCTAGGTTATTGTGCATATCCTTTTACAACCAAGCATACCTTGTGCTTTTGAATTGAGCCATTTTCATTGAACTTGGTTTTATAGATCCACTTCTGTTGGGCAGATTCACTAAGTCCCAAGTGTGATTTCTTTCAATACTAGCTATTTCCTCATCCATGGACTTTGTCCATGCATTTTCTTTTACAGCATCTTTAAAAGTTTGTGGCTTACAAGCAAAAAATGCAAATTCACAAGATTGGCACACATTTGATAATGAACATACATTTCTTGGAGGACTTATCTGAATCAATTGAATCTGGACTTGTTGAGGATGTGCTTGGAGATCTTGATGGTGTTGTGGCATGTATTGGTGTTTGGAAAAAATCTGGACTTTGTAGAGAACTTGTATTTTCCCAAGTCTTTTTTTTATTTAAGAAGCTCGAAATTTGTGGTCTGTTGGATATTATCTTCCCACTCCCAACTCTCCACTTGGTAAAAAATAAAATCTCTTGAAATTACTTAATGTTTGTATTAGGATTCAAAAGGCGATAACCTTTACATTCATCACTATAGCCAATAAAAATAATTTTTTCGCCCTTTCATCAAACTTCTCTCTTTCTTGAGAGAGAATGTGAGCATATGCAATGCATCCAAACACTTGGAGCTAATCTACCAATGGCTTTTGCTTGTGCCAAGCTTCAAATGGTGTTTTATTATGAACAATCTTTGTTGGAGAGGTATTGAGAATATAAATTGTTATGTTGACATCTTTTGCCCAAAGTTTATTTGGAACTGTTTTCCCTTGAAGCACAAGCCTAGTCATTTCTTCAACTCTTCGATTTTTATACTCAGCAATTATGTTCTGTTAAGGAGTTCTTCAAACTATCAGCTGCCCTTGAATGTCATTTTCTTTGCAATATTACATAAATGATTTACAAATAAACTCCCCACCATGATCTGTTCTTAGTGTCTTCATTTCATAGCAACTTTGACTTTATATGAGGGCTTTAAATATAGAAAGAATGAAAAAGCTTCTGATTTTTTTTTTTTTTTATCAAGAAAGTAGATCCACATCATCCTTGCATAATCATTAACAAACAAAAGAAAATACCTTTTATTATTTAAAGATGTAGTTCTAGTTGGTCCACATATATCAGCATTTACAAGCTCTAAAGGAACACGAGCTCTCCAAGTTGTCTTTGGAATTCGAAGGCGATGCATTTTGCCATAAATACATCCTTCACAAATATTGTCATCCTTTTGTATTGAAGGAAGGCCAATCACCATATTCCTTTGCTTCAACAATTGAAGGCCTTGATAGTTCAAATGACCATATCTTAGATGCGAAAAATGAGATTCATCTACACTCTTACTTGTTAATGTCATTTTCTCATTTGATGACATGCTAAGAGGAAAAACATTATTTTGAGGCATACCTACCTTGGCCACATTCAACTTGTTTTCTTATCATATATTGTACATTCACCATCATCAAATAGTAATGTATAGCCCATTTTGAATAGTTGACCAACACTAAGGAGGTTTTGGGATAAGCATGGCACATAAAGAACATCATGAATAAATTTTCTACTACTTCCATTAGTGTGGACAATAATGATACCTTTACCTTCAAGGCTTCAACATTTTTTAACTTTCTATCTTTAAGCTTTACTTGAGAAGAAAAGATGCGGCAAGCTCCACAAAAAAAAAAAAAAAAAAAAAAAAAAAAAAAATCTGAATTCATTGCCATGTGGTTGCTACAACCACCATTCAGAAACCTGTGTTTGTGTTTCTAGTTCAAAATCCATGCAAGAGTAAAATAGCTGATCCTCTTGTTATTTTTCACAAAAATTGCATCACTTTTTCTTGTTTATCATGGTACCAGCAATCTCGTTTAGAATTACTAGGAATTTTGCATTTAGTGCACCTAAATTGACATTCTTTAGATCCATGACCAGGTTTTTTGCAAATGAAATATTGATTGCTGGAGGTACCTGTCTTTTGCTGATATTTTTCTCCATTCCTCCCTCTTCCTGTGTTTTGCATATCTTTGAAGTTGCTACAACTTTTTCGATATTGATCTTTCTTTTAGTTGTTGCCTTCTCTTTTGAAGGAGATCCATCTACTTGTTGTTCTGATCTCATATCATCAATTTCAAGTTTACCCCTTTCAACAGTATCAACCTGTTCTTCTAATGCATCTCTCACATGCTCATCATGCATCACAGAAGAAAGAAAGGTTGAATCCCTGTAAACAAATTCTTCATTTAGAGACTCGTGCATTTTACTTTTACTCACATCTTCAATGGTTTGATATTTAAAGAAAACAACATCTTTGATTCTTAGAATTTTCTTCTTAACTGGATCCCATAATCTGTAACAAAATTCTTCATGTGCATAACCCAAGAAGATGCACTATTTGGATTTGCAAAAAGAATAACAGAGGAATTTTCTTAGAGTCACAGGTTACTATCTAAGTTTCTGACTGGTGCAATTAATCAAGGAGGTTAACCCTCCTTTTATAGGCCTTGGGCATTGCCTCTTCCTCATTTTCCACCAATGTATGACTCCAAAGAGCAACACCCAACATCGTTGTCGTTGCTGCTGCTGCTGTTTTGGGTTGGGAATTCCTCTTGATTGATCTCGCGGTAGTGGGTACGGTCCGCTTTTAGACAAAATTTGGGATCAAACCAATATGCACCGGTTTTACATTTTCAAGAATCGATTCCGCATCGGTTACCCTCTAAATCGGTACTTCCAGTTTTACCGGTTCCTGTCCTATTTTTCAGTTTTAATATATTATATTATATATATTATAGTATATTATAATATATAATACTATAGTGATAATATATTCTAGTATATTATAATATATATTATATTATAGACTATAGTGATATATTATAGTGATATATTATAGTATATTATAATATATAGTGATATAGTATTAGTATAACTATTAATACAATAAATTATAGTGGTATAAGATTTTAAAATTTAATATTATATTAATTAGTAATTTTTCATATAATACAAAACTATTATATATATAATTATATATTATATATAAAAATTATATATAATTATATATTATATATAAAAATTATATATAATATAAAATATTATAATATATATATATTTACACTAGGGGGGAGGAATGTGCAAAACAAGTTTGCCTAGTTTTATGAAATGGTTATTTGTAAAAAATAATATATATTTTACAAAAATAATTGATTTCACTTAATAATTTAAGACATAGTGGAGAAAACAAAAACATTAGTTCAAAAATCAACATATCATACAATCAAATACATGTTTATATCATTTATAATTTTAGCAAAACTCAATTTGAATATAAAAGTCATTTTACTTATAGATAATGTAGTAAGTATGGGAAAAATTTTAAGATAGACTTTTTTACTCACATAAACAAAGCAATGGAAAATAAGAAAATATACATTGTCAGTATGATTCATAAGCTCAACTGCTGAACAACTGAATGTTTTTTCTACAACTTCACCAAACATAACAGCATACAGTCTTCTTGTACTATTGTCGACTTCGACATATGCTCGAGAACTATAAATTTGATTGAAATATAATTTTAAGTTTGAGTTAATAAAGACTATACATTAAATCTGTTACACAAATTTAAAAAAAAAAAATTGAAAGCTACATGTCGTGGTTGAGAAATACTTTGGTTTTTGCAATGGCAACAAAAGAAGCTATCATTGTAATCATACTTTTTTTACAACCAATACATGACATGTAAAAAAATAACTAACGCAAGTCAATCACCATTATCTTTGCCTTAATTCAAAATTTTATTTTCTAAATTATATTAGAAACACATTTTTAGATGAAGTGATTCTATAAATATTTTAATTTGTTAGTAAGAATAGGATTTTACTTCCATTGGTTGCAAACTTTTTATCAACTCAGTGAATCAGAATTCTTTGATTATTTCTCGAATACCAACAGAAGACATAGATGCAGATGGGTATTGCAAGGATTTTGCAATAATACTTTCAAGTAATGAATCATTAATCACCGCTCTTAAAATTCAAAAAATAAATGAAACGTAGGGAAGAAAAATATGGTGATTTTATTATTCAAGTGGAATGAAACTTATATTTTAAGAATATAATATAAATGTATTAACAAATAATGACTTATTTGTTATAATTACCACTCTTGCAATGAAGTGGTCTCATGAATAACATGATTGATCGTAAATATATTTTTTGAAAGTGATGAAAGAGATAATCCTTCATTAAAAATAAAGATTGTTATTAATGCAGGCATATATGATATAAAAGAAAATATAAGAATGTTAATGATTAAAAATATCGTAATAAGAACGAACTCTTATCCTTGTTCCAAGTATAATTGGTTTTGTTCGAATTATTTCTGAGATTTTTTTTTACATTCGTCTTGCACAAATCAACCACACATAGTTAAAGATATAGGGTTTAAGTTACAAATTTGGAATAAAAAACTAGCATATCTAAATGGGGTCTTAGAAGAGCCCACACTTTCATGCAGTAGGTCCCTTAGTATAAACGGAATAATTTTTCATGGAACTAGAATCAATTCATTTATACAGTTGCAATTGACCATAAAGATATTGGAACTGCATTCACTGATTTCCATTTCAATGCATTGCAGTCCCTTCCATTTAAGCTACAATATGATTTTGAATCAAATGTATTGTGAAGATGGAGATCCTGAAAATTTGCTTCGTAATTCATTCTATCAATTCCAAGCCGACCGTGCCATTCCAAGTCTTGAGGTTAGTTGATGATTGCAGTGGACACATCTTGAAATTAATGGCTTTGGCTAATGTTCTTGTTTGGAGCCAACTTTCCATATTATAAGTTTTGGTTTTTCGAATTCTTGTTTTGATCTTCTGGGGGAGGACAGATATTTAATTGGTATAAATAAATTATGTTTGAAGGTCTTTTTTTTTTCCCTTCATTTTCCCCCTCTACATAGACCAAGCGAATACCCAAATAACTCAAAGATGAGAGACCTAGCCCAGGATATCACCTTTGTATCTGACTCTAAAGGACCATAAAAATGTCAAGAAATCACATATAAATAATGAAAAAATGGAAAAGTAGCCATTTAGATACTAGCAGACAGTTAAAAAAAAGTTCAACTGCAGAGGAGCAGAAGAATTTCTTTATCAACACCCTTTTCCTCTGGAATGTATCTATTGACTTTAATGGACTTAGCCTGCATGAGTTTTTAGCATCTTTTTCATCTTCAAGACAGGTGCATCTCCTGTTTACTTCCTGTGTACTTGAGTCGTGCCTATCAATAAAGTTATATTGCTTATCAACCAAAAAAAAAAGTCTGACGATGTTAGAGGACGCAAGTCAAGCTACAAGTCGTTAATTATTCTTCTGCATTTATTACATTTCTTTGTTGTAATTTTCCTTTACTTTTATTTCAATTACCATCTAGCAATAGGACAGCTAGGACCATTCTCTTAGTTGGTTTTGATTCTTTTCTGTACATATACCATTCTTTTGCTATAGACGTAATCACATTGAGCATAATATACCAAAGGAAAAGTTTCTTCTCCTTCGACCCAGCTCTCTGTTTTTCTTTATCCTCTCTGTTTTTACTTTCTTACATGGTATCAGAGAGCCATTGAGAGCTCGTATTCATAGAGAACCCTAAACCACCTTCCCTACCACCTTCTCCCAAACCTTGTTCAGACCTTAACATAAACACCATCACCCGCTATTCAAATCTCAGCGACCCAACCAACCCCTTCCGCCTCGACCATGGTGACAGCCCTGCCATCACCCTTGTTTTGGATCTACCCACCACAGACAACTACGAAACTTGGTCCCGTGCTATGCGCAGGGCTCTCCGTGCAAAAAACAAACTTGGGTTCATCATTGGTTCTCTTCTGAAACTGACAGACCCATCCAATCCTTTACTTGAACCATGGGAGTGTTGCAACGATATGATAGTCTCATGGATTCAAAACTCAGTCAGCCATTCTATTAAATCCAGTGTTGTGTTTGTGGCTGACGCCAAGGAAATATGGATGGATCTTCACGATCGGTTTTCCCAGCAAAATGGCCCTCGGATTTTCCAACTCCAGAAATCTCTCGCAGGTCTCCTTCAAGATCATGATTCTGTGAGTGTGTACTATGGAAAATTAAAAACTCTGTGGGATGAGCTTTCAATCTACGACCCATTACCTGTTTGTAATTGTGGCACAATGAAAGTTCTCTTGGACAGATACCAACGCACTTGTGTTATTCAATTCCTGATGGGGCTACACGAATCTTACTCCCCTGTTCGTGACTAGATCATGTTATTAGACCCCTTACCACCACTTACAAAAGTCTTTTCTCTTATACAACAACAGGAACATCATCATCTTATGACCACCAACACTTCCCCTTCTGAATCCATGGCTTTAGCAACCAGAAAATCTTATCCCACCTCAAAACCCACATCTAAGCCTAACTCTCATTCGAAAAGAGAAAGACCTTTTTGTACCCACTGCAAGATCAATGGTCACTCTGTGGAAAATTGTTTTAAACTTGGTAATGCTAAGGTGCCTGTTTGTACCCATTGCAATATGTCTAGTCATATAGTTGAACGATGCTACAAGCTGATTGGCTACCCCCCAGTCCATAAGTTCTACTCTAAACCTCAGATCTCTGGTGTTCTTGTTAATCAAGCTACTCTCTCTATTAATTCTGACCTGGATGGTGCTAGTGACGAAAGGGTGGGCCTAACCAAGCTGCAGTACTAGCAACTTATAGCTTTGCTCCAACCCAAAGATACTTCTATTGCTGCTACTGCTCTAAACTCGAGCATCAACTCTCCATCCTCTTTGTTTCCACCTTCCTCTTCCAAGATGTCTGGTAGTTTATTTTGCTTATCTTCACACTCACACACTTTATTTTCCAATTGGATTCTAGACACAGGTGCTACACCTCCTTTTTTACACACATCACCTCACCTGTTTCATACTCAGTCACTCTTCCTTATGGCAGCTCAGCACCTGTTACTAATATTGGTAATATCAAATTAACCGATACAATCACTTTGAGTAATGTGCTATGCGTACCATCTTTTTCTTTTAATATGATTTCAGCAACCGAATTGGCTGCCTCACACAATTGTTGCTTACTTTTCTTCTCAAAAATTTGTTTTATTCAGGGCTTACAATCTTGGACAACGATTGGGAAGGAGCTAAGGAATGGCCTCTACCATCTACTATGCACAACAGTCCCTCCTTCAGCTTTAACCATTTTCCTTTCATAGCATTCTCATCAAGATATTCAAGTTTTTAACATTACTAATCCTGCTACAAATATTGTACATGGTTTTGACCTTTGGCATTTTCGTCTTGGTCACTTGTCTTTATCTCGATTACAATTGATCTCTGATCCTATTGTAAAGAGTCATATTTCAAATATTAATGACAAGCCTTGCACTATTTGTCCTTTGGCTAAATTTCATCGTCTCCCATTCTCAAATAGCTCTCATGTTTCCTCTCGAATTTTTGAATTGATACATTGTGATATTTGGGGCCCTAGTTCTACTATTGCTCATGATGGTTCTAAATTTTTCTTAACAATTGTGGATGATTTTTCAAGAACAACTTGGTTATATTTACTTGGAACTAAAGCTGAAACCAGAAAGTGTATTGAATCTTTCTACAACTTAGTTGAATCTCAGTTTGGTGTCAAAATTCAAGTTCTAAGAAGTGATAATGGTGTTGAATTTCAAATGAATGATTTCTTTAATAAAAAAGGGATCATGCATCACAAAACTTGCGTTGAAACCCCTCAACAAAATGGTATTGTTGAGAGGAAACACCAACATTTATTAAATGTAGCCCGTGCTCTCAGATTTCAGGCTGCTCTATCTTTAGAATTCTGGAATGAATGTGTTTTAACAGCCACTTACATCATTAACAGAATTCCAACTCCACTTTTGGCAAATAAAACCCCATATGAGCTTCTTTTTAATACTAAACCAACTTATGCTCACATGAGAGTTTTTGGATCACTGTGTTTTGCAACAACCATTTCTAGTGGTAGGAAGAAATTTGACCCTAGAGGTCGCCAATGTATTTTCCTTGGTTACCCTTTTGGAGCCAAGGGATATAAACTTTTAGATCTTCAAACTCACTCCATTTTCATATCACGAGATGTTGTCTTCCATGAGCATATTTTCCCTTTCCAAACACCTTCATCCATCCCTTCTCAACTTCCTCAATCTGCCCCCATTTTCAATTCGCACTCCCCTACTTCTTGTTGTTTTCCCACTAATCTTCCTCCTCCAAGCTCTCAATCCACTACTGTTACTCCTCTTGATGACTCTGACAACTTTATCTTACCACCCGACAACAATTCCCCATCTCTTTCCACGGGCCTTTCCATTGACACACCTTATGACTAGCTTTCACCTACCCTCATTCGAAGGTCCACTAGACTTAGGACAGCACCAAAATACTTATAAGATTTTCATTGTCAACAGGTGTTGCTTAACTCACCTCACCAATCGGATTCCAAGGTTCCTGTTGCTTCTCATGGTAAGTCTTTTCCTTTATCTAATTGCATCTCTTATCAAAAGTTCACTCCATCTTTTCGAACTTTCACTTCCTCCATTTCCATCCAATCTGAACCCACATCTTATAAGCAAGCTTTAAAAGGTCCTGGTTGGTGCTAAGCTATGGAAGCTGAAATTGCAGCTTTGGAACAAAACCATACCTGGACAGTCACTAATTTGCCTGCAGGGAAAGAGGCAATAGATTGTAAGTATGTTTACAAAGTGAAATTTAAATCTGATGGTACTGTGGAGAGATTAAAACCTCGTTTAGTAGCTAAAGGATACACCCAACTTGAAGGTATTGATTATACCAAAACATTTTCACCAGTTGCAAAACTTGTTACCGTGAGGTGCTTGCTTACTGTTTCAACAGTTAAAGGATGGTTTTTACATCAATTTGATGTAAACAATGCTTTCCTCAATGGTGATTTAACCGATGAAATTTATATCAAAAAACCACCTGGGTATGCCAAAGGAAAACCCAACCAAGTTTGTAAGTTGCACAAAAGTCTTTATGGCATTAAACAAGCCTCTAGGCAGTGGTACTCCAAGTTCTCTTCCTCTCTCATTGAATTTGGTTTCATCCAATCCAAAGCTGACTATAGTTTGTTCACTAAGCATGATAAGACCTCTTACACTGTTTTATTGGTTTATGTGGATGACATTGTAGTTGCTAGTACTTGTCAAAACTCCATTGATTCACTCAGAATTTTTTTGAATCACAAGTTCAAAATTAAAGACCTTGGCTGTTTAAGGTATTTCTTAGGCCTGGAAATTGCTCGATCCTCTCAAGGCATACACATATGTCAAAGGAAGTATGCTTTGGATATCTTGGCTAATTCGTGCATGCTTGGTTGCAAACCCCTCAAGCTTCCCATGGATCAGAATTTTAAACTAAGTAGGAATGAGGGCACTCCTTTAACTGATCCAAGCTTGTTTCGAAGGTTAATTGGGAGATTGCTGTATTTGACAATTACAAGACCAGATCTTTGTTTTGCTGTCCAACTCTTAAGTCAATTCATGGATAGGCCGACATCTTGTCATTTGGCAGCATTTACAAAGTCCTCAGATACATCAAAACAGCCCCTGGTCAAGGCATTCTACTCTCCTCTTCCTCTCAATTACAGCTTAAGGCATATTGTGATTCAGATTGGGCATCTTGTCCCGAAACTCACCGCTCCACTACGGGTTATTGTATCTTTTTAGGCAATTCTCTAGTTTCTTGGAAATCTAAGAAACAAACGGTCGTCTCTCGATCTTCAGCTAAATCTGAATACAGGTCTATGGCAGCCACATGTTCCGAATTAACCTGGCTTCGTTACCTCCTCTCGGATCTCGGCATCCATCATCCTCAAGCTGCACTCCTTTTTTCTGACAACCAAGTAGCCCTTCACATTGCTGCCAACCTAGTGTTTCACGAGAGAACGAAACACATTGAACTTGACTGTCACTTGGTTAGAGATCAGATTCAAGCCGAATATGTCACTACAGCTCATGTGTCCTCTCAAAGTCAGCTCGCCGACATATTCACAAAGGCTTTACCCTCTCATCTGTTACACTCACACATGCTCAAGATGGGAATAGTAAATTTCTATTCTCCATCTTGCGCGCGCGGGGGGGGGGGGGGGGAGGGGGTGTTAGAGGACACAAGTCAAGCTACAAGTCGTTAATTATTCTTCTGCATTTATTATATTTCTTTGTTGTAATTTTCATATACTTTTATTTCAATTACCAGCTAGCAATAAGACAGTTAGGACCATCTGTTAGTTGGTTATGATTCTTTTATGTACATATACCATTCTTTTGCTATAGATGCAATCACATTGAGCATAATATACCAGACGAAAAGTGTAACGCCCCGTCCCTGAGGTTTCGGAGAGTTAACTCATATTACCTGATAATCATCTCCAACATTGCTAATACTCTTCCAAAAGCTTCAAAACAAACGTACACACTTCAAATTTAATTACCCACACATACTCGTATATAAAATCCTCAATACGGTAATCCCAAAATTTACCAACTTCTCTAGATGTCACTTAAACTCACATTTCGACAATATAATTATCAAAATTCACCAATACTTATCAAACGCTTTCTATTATTAATCCACTATTCTTAAGTCATTTCACCCAATTCTTCATAGTCCTGATCCTCAGTTGAAATATCCAAAAAATCATCTGAAAATATTGGAGATAAGAGGGGGTGAGTTATCAACAATTCAGTAAGCAAAGAACATATACTAGTATGTAAACATGAGCATTTACAAATTTCAGAATGCAGAACAAAACACTTTTTATTTTCAGAATGTAGAGTTAGAACATATTATAAAAAATATCAGAGCTAAAGTTCAAAAATATTCTTAATCAAAATTCATTTGGCACAGCATAACTAAAACATCATATCAGAGCAGAATTCCATGTTTAACTCCCGTGGTAGGGTTGTGCAAACCCCGGTGGCCCACCGAGCAGAAACAGAATGTGAATCTTCCCCTTATCATTTTCGAAGCCCCGAGTGTGCACATAGGAAAAACCACGAAGAAAACTACTTTGTTTCCAAAGTGGGTGCACCAGAAATAGAAAAGTTGGTACCAACCCAAACAAAGGCCACAGTTTTACACCCGTGGTGAGGTCAGAACAGAAACAGAATGTCATGCCAGAGGTTTCAGAAATCACATCATATCACATCAGAGTACAGAACATTTTTCAGAACAAGACCAAGTTAGATCATAAAATATAATTTATGCACATATTTTCATATTTGCTCTCTTTTGTATAGTTCAGAAACAGAATGTCAAAACTTTGCTCATGTCTACACCAGTCATGACAGAAAGTACTTTATTCTTAAACAGAATTTTATGAGTCATGCAGAACAAATAACTGAGGTCATTTTAAATTTCTTTTCATAACAAAACATGCATATTTTTCCAAAATCAACCTCAGTCCATTTTATTTATTTTATGCAAAGTCTAGTATAAAAACCTCGCTTACCTGAACTTCTTAACTTTCCAAAAATTTCATCAACAAAGCCGAACAAGAATTAATCTTTACCTATAAGATAATCACGTAATTTCTGTAAATTTCCAATCAATCACGTATTTCGATGTTTAAGCCTAAACTTCTAAAATAACCTATTTTAATTCCTCAAAACCTAAAATTCTCCTAACCTCAAGATATATTATCACTTTCTAAAAATCATCAATATCCACTTAATTGAAGTCGTATCGAATAAAAAATTTAATCGCACAAGTATTAAGATAATTACAGAACTCAATAAAAAGTAATATTTAAAATATTTAAAATGCCAACAACGTATTATAAATTAATAGAATACTTTTGACTATTTTTAAAAAAAAATCTTATAAAATACGTCGTGAAAAACTTCTCTCTTAAAAATAGGTTTACTTCCTTTAGTTAACAATATTATTAAAATATTATTTACACAAAAATAATTATTTTATGAGACTTCAAACAAAACCCATTTAAACAAAAATCCAAAAAGTTCACTCATTCGAAAACATACATATAGTACATACACTAAGGGAAAACTGGTAATAGTATTCAACTCTTAGGTTAACAATTTACATATATATATATATATAAAACTTATGAGGGATAACTAGCAGTGAACGGAAACAAAAACACAAATAACAGAAGTAGCGACGGCAGTGCTTACACCAGGAGAAGTTAGGGGCCGCGTGCGACGGCTGGGCTGGAAATACCGTGGTGCCGCGGCTGTCGAGCTGGGGAGGGAGTGCGGTGGGGATGCTGCCTACGCTGGGCAGTAAAAGCGAGAGAGGCAGAGAGAGATGAGCGGGAGGAAGGGAGTTCGGTGTGAGGTAGGTAGAGGTAGCTCACCGTGGGGAACAAAGCGGCGTGTGGCGGACTGGAGGTGACATAATTTTTGCCGGTGGTTTTCTGTGTAAAACTTTCCGTGGCTGGTGGCACCGAGGAGTTGGGGTGGCTGCAAGTGTGGCTCTGCTTCAGGTGTCTAAAACAGGGGTTGCCTCTACTTGGTTCCCGACGGTTGGTGTCGTGTGTGTGGTGCATGGAAGTGCTGGGGTGGCGCAGTGCAGTGGTTCAGTGGGTGGATCTCTCGGTGGAGGGTGAGTGCAGCGGCTTATGGTGGTTGAACATGCTCTGTTTTGGATACCAAAACAGAGCAGTCCGAGGCTTGCAATAGCGGCCACGGGGCGTTGGGCTGCAACTCCATGTGGCTGGGCACGGTGGTGAGGTCTGGACATAGGTTCACAGTGGAGAGTGGGTGAGTTGTGCGGCAGCAACAAGTGGGTACAGTGGGTGATGGAGGCTGAGCCGTGAAGAGAAAATAGCGGCAATGAAACTTGCTAGCACAGAGAAGGGATCTCGGTTTGGCCTTCTGTGAAGAGGAGGACGAGCGGCACTTAGTCTAGGATTGATGTTGCTTCACATATATAAGAGTTATAAGAGGAAACAAAAAAAGAAAACCTAAAGAAGAAGAAGAGAGGGACGTGCATGAAAAAGGAAACGGCTTAAAGCCGTGCGACGTATATTCTAGACTCGTTTTCACGAGCCTGGGCTGGGGACCAAATGGGCTGGGCCCAAAAGAAAATAACACACTCTCAAATAGGCCCAGTCCAAGAATAGAAGAGTCCAACAAAAGAAAAAGACACAATAAAAATAAATAAGAACTAAATAAAAACACTACAACTCAATATTAATAAAATAAAATAATTAAAGTTCAACAATAAAATTATTCATTAAAGCAAAGAGCAATTTAAATGCAAACAATTATTACTATCAAGAAAGCACATTAAAATAAATTTCACAACTTAAAAATTTATAAAATAAAACCAACGATAAATCCGATAAATTTAAAACAAGAGAATTAATTTTTAAATTAATTAAAATAATCCTTCCATAAAAAAATATACACTAAAATACGGGATATCACAAAAAGTTTCTTCTCCATTGACCCAGCTCTCTGTTTTTCTTCATCCTCTCTGTTTTTACTTTCTTACAGACGAAAAAGTTTAGACAGAAAATGTGTGAGGTTAAGACCTTGCATAGACCACTCCGTACAGAATGAAAAGATGATCCTACAGCAGAAGGGAGAGCATATTGTGGAAATCAAGGACCTGCATTTCCTTTATCAGATGAACAAATAAAAAGAAAATGATATAAATTATCTGATTTTTTAACTCAATGTTCATGTTAAACAAAGCTTCTCCACTGGTCTTCCTGGTCTGGATTTCAGCCAATATTTCATCCCTGAGATTTTAGACTAAAATGTACCCTTATTCGTTGTATTTGCAGAAACAAGTAAAGGATCTTGAAGAAAGGAGGAATTCAATTATAATTGAAGAAGAAGATAGTTTAGAGAACTATTACGATCTGCTACAGCAGTACAGAAGCTTGAAGAAGGATGTTCGTGATATTGTGTTCTATCCAAAGTACTGCTTACCTTTCTTGCAGGCTAGAAGGCTCGTGTGTATTGAATGTTCTTGGTCTGAAGAAGTTTCCCCATCTTTCTCTATCAAGGACCTGGTCACATGGGGAGTGATAATAAATTTTGAAAGAGTAAAAAGTGTATCTGAAGGTGAGAACTGTCAATGGTTTCTCACTGAACATGGCCATCTTTCTTTTAATTCAAATTCATGAAATATTAAACAATTAATGTGTGGTCCAGATGATGCAAATAGAAAGCCCGAAAAGATGGAGACTACACAGTGGATATTCTTACAAGATGTGTGGTGAGCAAAGATGGAATTGCGAAAAAAAACCATTAAGATTGTCCTATTGAAAGAGCCTGGAGAACCTGTTGTTGTTTCTGTTCCTATCTCCCAGGCAAAGACCCTAATTCTACTCTGTGGTTTTATGTTGTCAATCTCCAACATGTTGATTAATTTATTTCTTTTATCTATAAAACTTGTTTATTCTTTCCATTGAAAGTTGCAGTTGTGATTTATTTTGGGGCTTTCTGAATCTGTTACATTTCAGTTCTTTTAATAGCATGAACTGAGCTTGGAGTTTATCTGTTTTAATTGTTTGATTGTTGAGATGAGTAGCTTTTCAAGTTTATTAACTCGCTAATGTTTTTGAATGGGTGGTTTTTTGGTAAATGCAGAATAGCTGGGTGTTTTGTTTAGAGAGATAATCGAACTGCTCTCTATGATTAAAAGGATTCGCTCTTTAATTGATTCATGCTTTTGTGTCTGCTATTCAACTGGCCTTTGTGTTTCCATAGAACATAGCATTTGCTTTTCTCTTATGTTCTACTATCATACCTTTACTTTTTATATTCTTAAATTCTTTGTTGACTCCACTGATCAGTCAGTCACTGAAGAATTAATAGCCTCTCATATCATGAACAGATTATTAGTTTGAGCAGTATTCTCTTCAAAGTATTGCTTACCTTTCTTGCAGGCTAGAAGTCTCGTGTGTATTGAATGCTCTAGGTGTGAAGAAGTTTCCCCATCTTTCTCTATCAAGTACCCGGTCACATGGGGAGTGATAATAATTTTTGAAAGAGTAAAAAGTGTATCTGAAGGTGAGAACTGCCTATGGTTTCTCACTGAACATGGCCATCTTCCTTTTAATTCAAATTCATGAATTATCAAACAATTAATGTGTGGTCCAGATGATGCAAATAGAAAGCCCGAAGATGGAGACTACACAGTGGATATTCTTTCAAGATGTGTCGTGAGCAAAGATGGATATTCTTACATGCTATCTTACGGCTTGGTATATTTGGTAAACTTCTAGAACCTTTGCTCAGTTCGGATGAGCGTGAGCTGATATTGAAAGCGCTTGGGAGGAAGAAGCCTATTGATGCCAGTGTGGATTTGAGTGTTATTGGACGAATGGATACTTGTGAGAATTTGAGTGGAGCCGATCTTGCTGCACTGGTTTGTCGATACTGAATAGATATTTTTTTATATAATGTTGAAACTGATCCTTTGTTTGTATGTTCTTGGGGGGAGTGGGGATTGGTGTAGGAGTTTTGCACCAAACATCTAAATCTCTACTAACGACAGATGAATGAAGCTGCAATGGTTGCTCTTGAAGAGAAATTAACATCAACTGAGAGCACTTCTGATGCAGCTCCATGGACCATCAAGACGACACATTTTGAGCAAACTGTGAGTAAAATCTCTCCTTCCGTATCAGACGAGGTATGATTTGGTCACTGCTTATTAGTATCCAGTGCGAGGATACTTTAGTCACTACTCTGAGGATACAAAGTAGTGACTTTCGTGGATGGCTACTATAAAACTAAAACTTATTGGAAGAAAATATTCACTTTTGACATCAAGACTTTTCTTCTTTTGTATACAATTTTTCCTATCATTAAAGTGGCAAGTGGATTGTCTCATCCTCGTCTATGGCGCTAGAAAAAACCGAGTAATCATTCTTCGCATGCTGTCTTTAAGCTCTTGGATAAAATCGATAGTATTGTTTTTGCTGCTTCAACAATGGAAGACATGTTAAAAGGAGTTCGAAAAAATGAATTGACCTAGTTAGTGACTCAAGTATCCTAGCACCGGATTCTAATAAGCAGAGATCAAATCATACCTCGTCTGTTACGGAAGGAGAGATTTTACTCAGAGCTTGCTCAAAATGTGTTGTCTTGATGGTCCATGGAGCTGCATTAGAAGTGCTCTCAGTTGATGTTAGTTTCTCTTCAAGAGCAATCATTGCAGCTTCATTCATCTGTCATTAGTAGAAATTTAGATGTTTAGTGCAAAATCCCGACACCAATCCCCACTCCCTACAAGAACATACAAACGGAGGATTAGTTTCAACATTATATAGAAAAAGATCTATTCAGCATCGACAAACCAGTGCAACAAGATCAGCTTCACTCATATTCTCACAAGCATCCATTCGCCCAATAGCACTCAAATCCACACTGGCATCAATAGGCTTCTTCCTCCCATGCGCTTTCAATATCAGCCCACGCTCATCTGAACTAGGCAAAGGAATGTAAAAAAGTTTATAAAATCTACCACGCTCCAAGACAGGAAGGTCCATAACCTCAGGTCTTTCAGAAGAAATGACAACAGGAAGGAATTAATAAGACAGTAATCATCAGAATGCATTGAAGAATATTACACAATATTCTGATTTACCTATTTGTTGCACCAATGACATAAACACCCCTCCGGTGCTCTGCACCGTCTACCTCTATAAGTAACTGCAGTTGTACACAATGAGGTTAATTTTATCAATATCTCCTTACACTGAAAAGAGCCTATCAATGGATGAACAAGAATAAACAGTAGTTTTGTTTGACTCTTTTTATTTCGTTTATGCCCATGTATGATTGAGTGTAACTGCAGGTTTGCCCTACTCCTGTTATTTGTTTATCTCCTTATACTTCTCTCTCTCTCTCTTTCTCTCTCTCACAGCATCTACCTCCCGATCTCTTGTTTCTCTCCCTGGGTTTCCTTCACCGCCCATTGCTGCCGCAGTCCACCAGCCACCTCTGCCACCACACCTCGCCGATTGACTACCTCCGCCAGCCACCTTCGTTTCAAGTTCCTCTCTCTTTCTCTCAGCTCTCTCTGCTTCGATTTTTCTAAGACTCTAACTTGCCTCTTATTTTCTTTATTTTCCTCTTTTTTCAGTCACTCAAGGACACAAAAAATGTGCATTTTCTTCCTGCAGGAAAATGGACATAGTAAAAGAATGGCCCCATTTCAAACTCGTTCAATGAGTCGGCCTGGGTTGCAAGGAGTTTCAGCCACTCCATCATGAAGAGTTGTTAGGCTGGATTGGATCTTCCAGGTTTTGTTTTCCTCATCTAATCACAGAAGCTTGTGAACATGCCTTTAAATTTAAAGAAATGACTTTAGTAGCAAATATAAAGGTCATTATGACTTTAGTAGCCACTCCATCAGTATGTTTCAGAGCTCAAAAATAGACTAGAAAATGTTATCCAATTCCTCTTTCATGGCTATGAATAGTATTTCGGAAGTGTAGCTATTCTGGCTTGGTGGGATTGGAATTCTAAGACATGGGCTATGCCTATTGCTATCAATAAAAGTTTATGCTTGCATGCCTAAAAAAAAAAAGAAAAAAAAAAAAAAGAATTCTTAAGTGTGTGAAATCAAGGTCTGGGGTTGAGTGTTTTTTTAATACTAGATGAACTGCTGGAAGTTAGACAATGAAAAAAGACCTAGGTATTGCACATACTTTTCCTAAATATCACATCTAGGGTTCCTTTAGTCACTCAGATTAACACAAATGTTGAGAGCATATTGAAAAAATATTCCCAACTCCAATAATTAAATAAAACTAAATTAAAATAAAGTCAAACTCTTGCTGCCTAGATCAACTTTTTTCTTTGATTGTTTCAATTGGATGTTTACTTTTGAATTGTTCAATTGTTTCCTTTTTTTTTTTAAGCAAGCTTGTAAAAGTATTTCTCATTCGCTTGTCTTTATGCTGCGACAGAGGCAGGCAACTAATGGTGGGTTTCAAGGTCGACCCAAGAAAGATAGTGATACATGTTATGCATTTTGGTGAGTCTAATGAAATCACTCTAAAGATCCACATGATAGTATGGAGTTTTCTTGCCTTGAGAAAAACAATGTGCTTGTATAGGATCGGAGCAGTGTGACGAATCTTAAGGGGCTACAAATTTATTGATGAAAAAGCTTTACGTGGATTTTTGCTGACTTGTCAGTCTGAGGTAATGATGCATTGTTATGAGACCTGCTGCAATGATTGGTACTGAGGATAGGATTTTGAATCAATGGGCACACTTTGTAGAACAATATGGCTTTTTTTTCCGCACATTGGGGATGGATATGCCAAGTATGTCTTGAATCTATCATTTGCAATCTGGTGATAAATTATTTAAGTTTGAAACTTATCATTACTACTCATGGTGGCTGTATATTATTTTTAAAATAGTTATTGACAACTTTGACTTTCAATTATCTTGGGATTGCACCTCATAAGCTGAAAGGGTATCTTGTCAAGTATCTTATTCGGTATGGTAAGAGCGGCCCCCAAATGGTTGAAAACTTGAAGAACCCAAAAGAGAAAAGAACTAGCTGCTGTCAGTTATAGTTGAAGATGACTGATAACTGCTACATAATATGCATGGAAATCTACCTGCACAGAATACTGAAATGAAGTAATTTGCGATGTTCTAAGTTATTACAGCTTTAATACCAATACCTTTATGTTGTATGTAATGAATATATTTTTTAATCAATTTGTGCTATTATCTGCTTCTACAACAGAGGACTTTTATGTTCTAATTTTTTTTTTCTTCCAAGTGGGCAAACGTGCCTCGTTGAGCCACTACTAGTTGGAACATAAATTACTAAACAGAAAACGTATTGAGTAGAGCAGTAGGATTTTGTTCAGGTTCTTAAGAAATTGTTTGACCTGGTTCAGTAATCTCTCGACAACCCGTCCCCCTTCTTTACCAGACTTTATTGTCAAAGCATCCACCCTGCGAATCATGGGGAAGAAACAAAATTCTCAATTTTTTTATTTTTTTATTTTTTTTATTCTTTTATAGTTAATAAGAAACTTTATTCCCAAGAATAGAGAAAATCTAAGTACACAAGACGTATACAAATGAAGACCTACATCTCTCTAAAAAACAAAAGAAAAGCTAATACAAATTCAGGAAGTTAACATCATCCATTACAAGAGTTTTAGCCCACAGACACAAAGTACTAAAGAAAAAATGTAACACCCCGTATTTTAGTGTATTTTTTTTAATTGAAAGATTATTTGTTATTAATTTAAAATTTATTCTCTTGTTTTAAAATTGTTGGATTTTTAGTTGTGTTATTTTTATGATTTTTAGTTTACGAAAATTATTTTTGAAATGCTTTCTCTAAATTAATTATTTTTACGCGTTAAAATTTCTTCTCAAAGTAAATTAACTTGTTGTGGGGTTTAATTATTTATTTTCACTTTAATCACTGCGTTTGAATTATTTTATTTTACTTGCTATGTTAAAATCGTTTCCGTTGGATCGTTTTTGTGACCCAAGATATGAGGATTGGACCTTATTTCTATCCCTACATTTTCTCTTTCCTCTTTTCTTTTTCTTCTTTTTTTTTTCTTTTCCTTTTTCTCCTCTCCTCTCCCGCGCGCCGCACTCTCTCCCTCTCTCTTCCCGTGCGTCGCCCCTCTCCCCCAGCCCGCCGCCATGAGCCGGCGGTGGCCGTCACCTCCCAGTCCGTTCGCCTCCCCTGCCACCGGCGACCTCACCCCACCAACCTCACCTCCATTCGCGCCGCCGTTAACCACCAGCAGCCTTTCAAAGCCGCGGCGTCACCTTTGCTCCAGCGCCGCCGTCGCGCCACCTCCGGCCACCATCTTCTCACTACCTCATCCTCGACCTCTTGGCAACCCATTGGACCCAACCCCACCTCCGATCTGTCACCGGTGAAGCCCCACCATCAACATTTCCGTTTTGGGTGTTTTTGCACTTCAACTGCCTCTTGCGCCGCCACCCACGGCCAACCACCACCACCACTAGCCTCACCGACATCCCTAAGCCCTACCCTATCAATCTCGGGTCTTCGTTTACACCCGTTCAAAAGTGAGTTTTTGAGACCCACGACCACAGTGCTTTTGGTACTGTTTTGTTGCTGCGTTGCCACTTCTAGCACCTCCGTGATCTCTCAAAAATTATATTATAGCATTGTAAGTATTTTTTTTCGAAGAACTTTTGAGATTTAAATGTATTTATGCTCTAATTCATATTTACTGTTAATTTATTGGTGGTGCCGGACTGAGTCCGAGGAGTAAGGGGATCGGTTAGATTGGATGAAGGAGTTGTTTGTGTGAGATTGGTTTATGTTATGAAATTTGTTGGCTGTTTCGGGTTTGAATATTGGTGTTTTGAGTTTGACGTCGGTCATGGTGAATATTGATGATTTTTAGGAAGTGATGATATATTTTTTTTTTGGATTATTGGTTTGATGTATTGGAAATGTTTAGAAGGGTTTGTTGGGGCCTTTTAACAACTAGGAGTGTTGAGATATTTTTTCCTGTTGTGGAGTGTGAACGGAGAGAGAGTAGTGTGTAGTGTCGTCCTGATTAAATTGCTAGTAATTGTTTGGGACTGCGAACTGTAGGAATAAGTGTGAATTATTGGAATTTGAGTTGACTTTGGTTTTGATGCTTGTATTGGACAATATTGAGATTGGAATAGAATATTTTGGGTCGAAGTGTGGGCTGTACGGATTATTTTTTTGGCTGATTGAGTTTGATTGAACTTACTGAATTATGGTCTAGAAATTGGGTATTAAGTTGTCTAAGACCAATTTTGTGTTGTTGGACTTTAATATTTAGTTTATATTATTTTTATGAATAGGTGACGAGACGGATAGAGATCGTATCCAAGTCATAGATAATGCGCTGCAGGAGTCAGGTAAGTGGGGTTCCTATGCTAGGTTTTATACAAGTTAATAAGACTGAGGTTGATTTTATGAAAACTTGCATATTTTGTGTTGTGTTGGGAACTTGTGAAAATAAAAGATCAACCTCGGTCACTCATCTGCATTATTTATGAAATCTGTGTGAAAAAAGAAAAATTTGTTCTGGCATGCATTGTGTAGACATGAGCTAAATTCTGTCATGTGGTTTCTGAAATCTGAAAAATGAGCTATATTGAGAATATGAAAAGTTGTGCATTTATTTGAAAAGATATTCTGGCTTTTGTGTTCAGTGTGTGTAAACTGTCTGATTCTGTTTTGATACTCTGTATTATTTTGATATAACATCTGAAAACCTTTGGCATGGTGTACTGGTTTTCGTATCTGACTCTGTCTCTGCTTTGCTCTGCTCTGCTCTGTTATGCTCTTCTCTGTTTGGGTTGGTACCAACTTCTCTGTCTCTGAATGCACCCACTTTGGAAACAAAGTGGTTTTTTTTGTGGTCTTTCCTGTGTGCACACTCGGGACTCCGAGAAGAATAAAGGAAAGATTTCATCTCTGTCTCTGCCTGGTTTGACCACCGGGGTTAGCACAACCCTACCACGGGGGTGAAACATGGTCTCTGCTCTGTTTGATGCTCTGTTTTGATCTGATGATGATACTCAGTTTATGTTATGCCAAAGCACTATGAGTTTTACTTGTCTTAAAACCATCGCTCTGTTACTTTTGAAAATATGTTCTGTTCTGCATGATAACTCTGGAAAATATTTTGTTCTGGATGCTCTACTTTGTAAATGCTCATGTTTACACGCTAGCATATGACTTCTGCTTACTGAGTTGTTGATAACTCACCCCTTATTTTCATAATATTTTTCAGATGATGTGGAGAGTCCAACTGAGGACCTGGATTAGATTGGTGGGCATGATTAAGCTGAGAGAGGATGTTAGAAGAAGGAATTCTGATGTCTCATGTCTTGTAGATTTAATTTTATCTTGGGCTTGGGTTTAGTAAGACTTTTGAAGTTATTAGTTTGGTTTGTTATGACTACCGGGAGATTTTGGACTCCTTAGCTTATTTTGCTGCAGTAATAGCTTTGTAGAGTTTCAATGTGGTTATTTAGAGTACTTGAGATTGAGTTTTGCTAATAAAGTTTTGGAGTTTTATTTTAGTTGTGTTGGAAAACATGTTCTTAAGTGATAGGTAGTAATTCTCCAGGCCAGCTGGGTTTGGGGCGTTACATTTGGTATCAGAGCCAGGTTTGAATTCTGCATACTATAAACCTTGGAGGTTTAGATTTCTGTGGGTTCATAGGATGTCAAGATTGTAGTGTAGGAACTTGAGGAATTTAAGGATTATCTCGTGGATATTTAAGTTTGGGATTCTAAAAACCTTATGATGGATTTTGATGGGATTTGAGGATTTAGATTTTGTAAATTCTAAGAAATGATTTTTATAACATATCAGGTTTTAGATCCGGTAAGCTTATTCTTTAGGATGCAGGAGATGACTTGGAAATGATCTAAGGTTTAACTTTTGAAGTTGACCTAAGTTTGACCGAAAGATAGGTTTGAGGTTCTGCTGACTAAAAACATTTGAGTTTTGGATATATGTGGGTTTAGGGAGAAACTTCAGATTTGAGGTGTAGATTTGTATACAATAAGAGCTGATTTTGCGAATATTTAAGGTTTTAAATTTTGCAGACTTTATGATTGAGTTTTGAGATTTAGGGATTTTAGATCCGACAAAATTAGTTTGTGGACTATAGGAGATAATTTTTTTTAAGATTTAAGGTTTAGATTTTTGTGGTTTAGATTTTAAAGATGTACTGGAGTTTAGAGCGAAGTTGGGTTTACAATATGAGATGAGAGGAATGACTATACGAGTTGGTTAAAGATATAGCTAAGAATGGGTAAAATCATGTGTGCAGTACCAGAAGAGTTTAAAGGTTTAATTGGAAATTATTGTTTTTATTTAAATTGAATTTATTTGGTTTTGTTTGATTTTATTTTATTTGAATTGAAATTATGTTATTTTATTTATTAAGTTTATTTTATTTTGTTTGTTTCGTTCGAACCTGAAAAGCGGGTTAAGAATTAAGTTATGGCAGGAAGATGGTACGACTGAAAACGCTATTGTTATATTTAGCGGAGTAAACTTGAACTTTTTGGTGTGCTTTTATAATATCAAGGTTTGAAAGGAACGGCATGGTCTGGGTGATCTTTTTTAGGGAGTATGATATTTGAGATTTTCGATTTCATAGATGTATGACACGAGGCTTTAGAATAGAAGATTGTAAGTTCAACAAACTTTAAGGATAGATTTACGAAAATTTCACCAAAAGTTTAAGGTTTTGCAGACTTTAGGAAATGATTGTTATTATTTAATGTTTTAGATTTTGAAAGCTTCGGGAGTCGATTGTTTTATTATTGGATATAAGTTCATCGATCTTACAGATTTCAGAAATTGATTCTTGTATAATTTAAGGTTTTAAAATTGCAATTTGAAGGACTGATTTATAATGAGATTGAAATTTTTTACTTCTGCAGGCTTGGTGTGTTAGCTTGATTTATTTTGGAGACTGATTAATCTATGACCATTAATGGGGTTGATCGAAGTTGAGTTATTGATATTGGGATTTTCAAGGGGATTATTTCTTTGAGAATTGAAGGTGTTGGTCTAGTTTCGATAATTATTATTATTAGTTCGAGGTTTTAGTGGCAGGTTTTAGGATTGATCCATGTCAGATTTAAGGGTAATAGTTGGTGCAGATTCAGAAAGGAATTCTTGGTGATTTTGAGGAAAGTGTGTAATATTTCATGGTTTTGAGAGATCAAGCATTTTCTTCTACCAAAATGTTTATTGATGGTTAACCTTGGAAGTGGCTAATAGGTTACCAACTTGTAGAATACAATGAAGGTTTGTGAGTTTTAACATAGGAGTCGATTGAGGTTAGCGCAGATCGTGTTGCGATAATAATAATAATAATCATTGGGATTCCTTGGATGTTGTATTAAGGCTCTTGTGGAAAGATGAGATTTTGAATAGAATAGGCACCCTAGGAATACTGGACGTGTTGTGCCACTGGAGGACTAATACGAGTATGATGGAATTGCCTATGGAGACAGACTTGAGAGAACATTACTCATGCTTGTTGGGAGTTACTGATGGTATGATCCTTTCGAGCGTGTTTTGGGTTGTATCTTCTTTCCTGCTTTAGCGTCATGTTTGACCTTACAAATTTCGAGGACGAAATTTTTTAAGGGGGGAAGGATGTAACACCCCGTATTTTAGTGTATTTTTTTTAATTGAAAGATTATTTGTTATTAATTTAAAATTTATTCTCTTGTTTTAAAATTGTTGGATTTTTAGTTGTGTTATTTTTATGATTTTTAGTTTACGAAAATTATTTTTGAAGTGCTTTCTCTAAATTAATTATTTTTATGCGTTAAAATTTCTTCTCAATTAAATTAACTTGTTGTGGGGTTTAATTATTTATTTTCACTTTAATCACTGCGTTTGAATTATTTTATTTTACTTGCTATGTTAAAATCGTTTCCGTTGGATCGTTTTTGTGACCCAAGATATGAGGATTGGACCTTATTTCTTTCCCTACATTTTCTCTTTCCTCTTTTCTTTTTCTTCTTTTTTTTTTCTTTTCCTTTTTCTCCTCTCCTCTCCCGCGCGCCGCACTCTCTCCCTCTCTCTTCCCGTGCGTCGCCCCTCTCCCCCAGCCCGCCGCCATGAGCCGGCGGTGGCAGTCACCTCCCAGTCCGTTCACCTCCCTTGCCACCGGCGACCTCACCCCACCAACCTCACCTCCATTCGCGCCGCCGTTAACCACCAGCAGCCTTTCAAAGCCGCGGCGTCACCTTCGCTCCAGCGCCGCCGTCGCGCCACCTCCGGCCACCATCTTCTCACTACTTCATCCTCGACCTCTTGGCAACCCATTGGACCCAACCCCACCTCCGATCTGTCACCGGCGAAGCCCCACCATCAACATTTCCATTTTGGGTGTTTTTGCACTTCAACCGCCTCTTGTGCCGCCACCCACGGCCAACCACCACCACCACTAGCCCCACTGACATCCCTAAGCCCTACCCTATCAATCTCGGGTCTTCGTTTACACCCGTTCAAAAGTGGGTTTTTGAGACCCGCGGCCACAGTGCTTTTGGCACTATTTTGTTGCTGCGTTGCCACTTCTAGCACCTCCATGATCTCTCAAAAATTATATTATAGCATTGTAAGTATTTTTTTTCGAAGAACTTTTGAGATTTAAATGTATTTATGCTCTAATTCAAATTTACTGTTAATTTATTGGTGGTGCCGGACTGAGTCCGAGGAGTAAGGGGATCGGTTAGATTGGAAGATGGAGTTGTTTGTGTGAGATTGGTTTATGTTATGAAATTTGTTGGCTGTTTCGGGTTTAAATATTGGTGTTTTGAGTTTGACGTCGGTCATGGTGAATATTGATGATTTTTAGGAAGTGATGATATATTTTTTTTTTGGATTATTGGTTTGATGTATTGGAAATGTTTAAAAGGGTTTGTTGGGGCCTTTTAACAACTAGAAGTGTTGAGATATTTTTTCCTGTTGTGGAGTGTGAACGGAGAGAGAGTAGTGTGTAGTGTCGTCCTGATTAAATTGCTAGTAATTGTTTGGGACTGCGAACTGTAGGAATAAGTGTGAGTTATTGGAATTTGAGTTGACTTTGGTTTTGATGCTTGTATTGGACAATATTGAGATTGGAATAGAATATTTTGGGTCGAAGTGTGGGCTGTCCGGATTATTTTTTTGGCTGATTGAGTTTGATTGAACTTACTGAATTATGGTCTAGAAATTGGGTATTAAGTTGTCTAAGACCAATTTTGTGTTGTTGGACTTTAATATTTAGTTTATATTATTTTTATGAATAGGTGACGAGACGGATAGAGATCGTATCCAAGTCATAGATAATGCGCTGCAGGAGTCAGGTAAGTGGGGTTCCTATGCTAGGTTTTATACAAGTTAATAAGACTGAGGTTGATTTTATGAAAACTTGCATATTTTGTGTTGTGTTGTGAACTTGTGAAAATAAAGATCAACCTCGGTCACTCATCTGCATTATTTATGAAATCTGTGTGAAAAAGAAAAAATATGTTCTAGCATGATTGTGTAGACATGAGCTAAATTCTTTCATGTGGTTTCTGAAATCTGAAAAATGAGCGATATTGAGAATATGAAAAGTTGTGCATTTATTTGAAAAGATATTCTGGCTTTTGTGTTCAGTGTGTGTAAACTGTCTGATTCTGTTTTGATACTCTGTATTATTTTGATATAACATCTGAAAACCTTTGGCATGGTGTACTGGTTTTCGTATCTGACTCTGTCTCTGCTTTGCTCTGCTCTGCTCTGTTATGCTCTGCTCTGTTTGGGTTGGTACCAACTTCTCTGTCTCTGAGTGCACCCACTTTGGAAACAAAGTGGTTTTATTGTGGTCTTTCCTGTGTGCACACTCGGGGCTCCGAGAAGAATAAAGGAAAGATTTCACCTCTGTCTCTGCCTGGTTTGGCCACCGGGGTTAGCACAACCCTACCACGGGGGTGAAACATAGTCTCTGCTCTGTTTGATGCTCTGTTTTGATCTGATGATGATACTTAGTTTATATTATGCCAAAGCACTATGAGTTTTACTTGTCTTAAAACCATCGCTCTGTTACTTTTGAAAATATGTTCTGTTCTGCATGATAACTCTGGAAAATATTTTGTTCTGCATGCTCTACTTTGTAAATGCTCATGTTTACAAGCTAGCATATGATTTCTGCTTACTGAGTTGTTGATAACTCACCCCCTATCTTCATAATATTTTTCAGATGATGTGGAGAGTCCAACTGAGGACCTGGATTAGATTGGTGGGCATGATTAAGCTGAGAGAGGATGTTAGAAGAAGGAATTCTGATGTCTCATGTCTTTTAGATTTAATTTTATCTTGGGCTTGGGTTTAGTAAGACTTTTGAAGTTATTAGTTTGGTTTGTTATGACTACCGGGAGATTTTGGACTCCTTAGCTTATTTTGCTGCAGTAATAACTTTGTAGAGTTTCAATGTGGTTATTTAGAGTACTTGAGATTGAGTTTTGCTAATAAAGTTTTGGAATTTTATTTTAGTTATGTTGGAAAACATGTTCTTAAGTGATAGGTAGTAATTCTCCAGGCCAGCTGGGTTTGGGGCGTTACAAAAAATCTCAATGTTCTCCCATCGAACGTTCTTTGTATTGATTATAAAAAATTAATCACTACAAAATTAAGGACCACAGCGTAACCCATTCAAAAATGTATAATGAATGGAAACCTCGTCAAGAAATCCGTGTTAAAAATCATGCTCTCTGCAACAAGATCCAATTGCTATTTTTAACCACAAAATAAAACAGTTGATGAAATGATGTGGTGATATATAACCAGTTGCTCAGCACCCACTCCACATACATATCCACAGCCATTTAATATCCCTTATCATGCAATTCCCAAGTGCAGAACAACCCAAGTGGCTTGCATTTGTTTCAAATATGAAAGGATGATATGTAACGCCCCGTCCCCGAGGGTCCGGAGAGTTAACTCATATAACCTGATAATCAACAAATTTATAGACTCCAAAATATAACGTCATCAGAATACTACAAAGTCTCTTAATAAAATCCGCCACTTCTCAAAAATCTTCTATGAGTAATCCACTATGCTTAAAAATCATTTCACCGATACTCCATAATCCTGATCCTTAGTTGGTCTATTCAAAAATCATCTGAAAAATGAATGGAGATAAGGGGTGAGTTATCAACAACTCAGTAAGCAGATGACATATACTAGTGTGTAAACATGAGTATTTTCACAGGGTTCGGAATGCAGAAACAAAACATTTCAGTATCAATATGCAAATCTCAAACAAATACTTTTTATCAGAAAATCAGAGCGACTTCTCAAATATTTCATATTCAGAAACCAACTTTTCATGTTCAAAGACTCCTTTGGCACAACATGACTGAACAACTTCGTCTTATCATATCATATCAGAACAGAGACCATGTTTAACCCCCGTGGTAGGGTTGTGTATCCTGCGGAAAGCCAAGCAGAACATAAATCACCGTGTTACCAAAGTGATTGCACTCAGAACAGAAAACCACTATTATATCCCGTGGCGGGCCAGAGGTCACTATTATCTCCCGTGACAGGGCCAGACGTCATTATTATATCCCATGACAGGGCCACATATCAGAGCAAAACAGAATCAGAATCACCATATCAGAGTCAGAATCAGAGTCAGAAAGTCATGCCAAAGGTTTTTCAGATGCCACATCATAACAGAGTACAAAACAGAACATAATCAGATCACAAAACATACTTTATGCACAAAATTTCATATTCGCTCTCTTTTTCAAAGTTCAGAAACAGAATATCAGAAATAAGCTCATGTCTACACCAGTCATGACAGAAAATACTTTTTTCTTAAACAGAATCTTATGAGTAATGCAGAACAAATATCTGAGATTGTTTTCAGATTTCTTTTCGTAACCAAACATGCACATTTTCCAAGAAGGACCTTAGTTCATTTTATTTTAATGCAAAGTCTAGCATAGGAACCTCGCTTACCTGGACTTCTTAGCTTTTCAGAACTTTCCTCAAAAATACCGAACAAATATTAATCGTCACCTATAAAATAATCACGTAACTTCCATAAATTTCTAATCAACCACGTATTTCGATATTAAAACTTAAAAATGCTAAAAGAACCTATTTTAAGAACCTCAAAACCTAAAATTCTCATAATACCTAAAATACCAACATTTTCTAAGACCAACAACATTCACTTAATCGAAATCGTACTGGAGAAAAAAATTTATCGAAAAAGTATTATGATACTTATAGAACTCAATAAAAATTAATATTCAAAATATCTAAAATACCAACAATATTTTATAAATAAAAAGAATACATTGGTTACTAAACTTTTCTTAAAATAATTCATGAAAAACTCACCTCTTATGAAAAATAGATTTACTTACTTTAACTAACAATATTATCAAAATACAATATAATATTTATTAAAACTTAAAACAAAATCCTAATTAAATATAAACTCAACACACAAAAATTTCTTCTCAGCCGAAACTCAAACCGTGAACTTTCCTAATATATATTAGGTTAAAACTAGTAAGTGCCCAAGTTAAAACTTTACTTATAAATATACACACACACACACACATATATATATAAGCACCTTATACGTAAAACAGACGATAAACAAACAACAGAATAAACGAAAAACATGCAGCGGCGGCAAGGACTCACCGAGATGGTGAAGTGCGACGGCGCGGCGTGTGACGGGAGGTGGTGAACTCGGTGGCTATGCACTGGACGAGAAAGAGAGAGAGAGATGCACGGTGAGAGAGAGCTTACGGGAGAGCAAACCAACGTGAGAGACAGAAAACAGAGAGGGAGATACCGTGCGGCGGGGCGGCAAGAGGTGGACCTGGGGTGACGGAAAACTTCGCCGGCGGTTTCTGGAGCCGCAACATGAAGAAGCTCACGGTGGTTAAAGGTTGCAATGGCTCACGGTAGGAGGAGAACCATCCTCTATTTCGGGAGTGAAAAATAGAGGCTGCGGGATGGCTATCGAAGGCTACGGGTTCACGGCTGGGTCACGGTGGCGGCGCATGGCAGCGTTGAGGAGGAGCAAGCAGCGACTTGACTTCCTTGGGAGGCTGCAGTTTTCCAGGAGATGGTTGGATAAAACTGTGAAGATGCAGGATGGCTTTTTGCCGTGCGCGGGCGAGTCTCTTGCCGTGCGATCCGCTTGCTCAGCGTCTCACGTGGTGCAATGGTTTCCCGCGGTTGCTGACCTCCTTGTATGAGCGGGACGCTCTCACGGTAACGGCATGCTGCTGCGGCTGAGGCCGAGACGGACACGATGGCGCACAGAGAGGCGTTGAGCCTAGGTGAAGGATGCTAACGGTGGCGTCGGTTTTACGTGCGTGGAGATGGAAGTTGACGTCGAACTAGGAGGGGCTGCACGATGGTGAACTCTGGAGGCTGGTGGCAGCGACGGCACAGGGTAGTTTCGAAGGTCTAGGGTGTAAGTGTGAAAATATACGGGTGCTAAGAAAACCCTAGAGAAAGAAAAGAGATAGACGTGCACCGTGTAGTGCCGTGCGTGGGAGAAAAAAAAAACAGAAAAGAAAAAGAAAAAGAAAAAAATAAAATAAAACAATAACAATTAAAGTTCAACAAAAAAATTATTCATTAAAGCAAAATGCAAATTTAAAAACAAACATTAAATAATAACACCAAAGCACATTCAAATAAATTTCATAACTTAAAAATTATAAAATAAATCCAACGAGAAAAATTCGATAAATTTTTAAAAACAAGAACAATAATATTTAAATTAATTATATAAAAAAAAATCTTCCACATAAAATGAATAAATAAGCTAAAAAAAATACGGGGTATTACATGATAAGAGTAAAACATAGACCATTCGGGGTCAACTTAATATATTCAGAAAGATACATTCAATCTATGAAGCTGTAGAATCAATGAGTGATGTTGTGACCTTTTGATGTCCTGTTACCATTACAAAGCTTTTATATGATGCTAACTTAACTCGTGCAGAAAAAACGACTTGGGTTTATAGTATTTTCAGAAAAAACATGAACTCTCAGATTCAAATTGATTGTTGGACAAATGAAACTTCAACCTCCTTTTCCAGAGAAACTTAAGACCATGATTACTGAAGAATTTGATGTGCTGGTAGAAGAAACAACTTTCAAGGGTCAATCAATTTTAATTCTTGAATATCATTGGAAAGAGTCTCCCAAATACTCGCTTATGTCCAATGATGTTAAAGTCAATGGATAGGTTGTCTTAAATGAGAGAGAGAGAGAACAACAAGCGGGTCCAAGGGAAATGGGGAATTGACATCGTACGCTAATGAGGTAGCATTGATAATGGACAAGCAATGTGGATGAAAATGATTCTATAAGACATGCAATTCCACATAAGTGAGGCAAGATGGACCAATCTTGATCACCAAAAGGTAGAAATACACCATGGTAGTGGATGAAAATCGCAAAATGAAAAAAATAACAACAAAACAAAACAATATAAAAAAATCTCTATTATTACATCCACATGTTTGACTTTTGTAGTTAAATTAGAGTGCAAGAGAGAGGATGGATAATGAAAGCAACAACTAAAAATCAGGGACAAGTACGAATTTGCCCTAGGAACGTGTGCAAGTGCGTAAATCAAAGAGTGTGTGAGAGCGTGTGTTTAT
This sequence comes from Juglans microcarpa x Juglans regia, assembly GCF_004785595.1. Taxonomy (NCBI): domain Eukaryota; kingdom Viridiplantae; phylum Streptophyta; class Magnoliopsida; order Fagales; family Juglandaceae; genus Juglans; species Juglans microcarpa x Juglans regia. The sequence continues at coordinate 1,941,949 of NC_054604.1, read as the reverse complement.
AAACAAAGGAAATAAAAAGAAGTCAAGAGCCACCTCAAAATCAGCCATTGTGATGGTAAGCTTTTCATCCACCTCTTCAGGCAACCACGGTTGCCTCCACCAGTCTTCAGTATATTCTACATTTATAGACTCTGCTGAAAGATGTGACTTTCTTAGGTGAAATTTCAAAGGCTATCTTCCATTGCCGGGGAATCTCGATCGTACTTTTTTTTAGTAGTGTTTGAGGTATCGTGGGAGGTCTCTCGCCTAAGTTCATTGGCAGAGCTTATAATACGAGCAAAGATGGTGCAAATCAGCTCGCGAAAGGCCAAATGATCCGGGTTGCTGATAACTAAGCTGCATGAAAACAAAAACATGCCTAACCCCGACCAAGACAGTACCCGGAAAGTGGTCTGTAATATTGATGTTGCATTGCCTGATATCGTTTGGAAGAGTCACTGCACTGACATAGGAGTTTCCTTTTGTTGGACAAGTTGGGATGAGTGTCATTCTTACCGGTGGCAGCTGCCATCCCATAGAATAATAAGAGCTAATAATAAACTGTCATCATTATAATTTTTTTAAATTTTTATATAAAATATAATAAATAATTTAATTTTTTCAAATCTCAAAACAATAAAAATATTAAAAATTAATATTCTAATAATATTTTATTCAACTTTTAACTTTCAATTAAAATTATTTCATCTCATCTCAATATCTAAACGAAGCCTAAAAAATCATAAAAACGTTATTATATAAATAATTCAATTTTGATAATTTGTTAAACATACAATTTTAAGAAACATAACTTAATATATACTTCAGATTTTTGACGATAATATTTACAAAATAACATTCATCTAATATTAGTTGTTTAATGAATTATTTAGAATGTAATTTCTTTATAAAAAGGATTAAACGATCTTTTAAAATGTCATCTTTTATTCTAGTGTATAAAGCTAGTTTATTAAATCTTATGTAGAATCTAGATATTTTTGTGTCACATTAAACATATAATGTTATAATTGAGACCTAAAATAAATTTTTTCTTGCTTAATGAAGTCTAAAGGATAAAACCTCTTAATTATTTTTTATATAGATTATCGACCTTAAATGGTTTTTCTTGTATTAATTTCATTTTGGACTCCATATATTATATTTAAGAAGCTTATTATTGTATTATAAAAGACTTTGAAATCTTTATTATTTCTCTTAAACTTAGTTTTAATTTAATTTTGAAGATGCCGCGTCCTTGAAAATAGATAATATGTAGAAATGATAAAAAAAAAAAAATGGGACTACAAGGAAAAAAAACTAAGGACAAACGTTTTTGTTGAAGTAAAAGTTTGTTGGCTAGGATTAGATGATTAAGATCTATTTGAATTATTGAATGAATGTAATTTGTTTTTATCTTTATCTATGAATATTTAAATTCAAAGATAAATAGATTAATAGATAAATGTTTGTTTTTATCTTTATCTATGAATATTTGAATTTTAAGATAAGTGGTTAAATAGATAAAGGTTCAAAAGACTTTTGATTAAGATAGAAGATATCAAGCGATCTGAATAGAAAATTCAAAAAGAAGATATCAAGCAGAAAGAATTTCGAACTATCAAGAAGCTATCCAGAACAGAAGCTGAACAGAAATCAGTTAATGCAGAGAAGAGTTATCGCAACATGTCAGCAATCCCTCAAGAGACGTCTTCACGACAGATTCTATCCATCAGTAGAATCCTACTGAAACTGGAACTCTTTTCAGATTGTTTATTTAAAGGATCCTACTGGTTAGGATCCACAAAAATTCAGATCTACATATTTTTTAGAGCACTTTCAGTGCATTATTTTGGTGAGAAAATTCCTTAGTGAATTTTCATATTTGTGATCTCTCTTTGAGTATGATCGTGCTTCGAACGTGGATGATCGTGTGATTGGACTTCAGTCCTTAGAGTTCTAGGAGGAAAGACAATATTTGAAGATTGCCAGAGGTTCTGGCTGCTACTGTATTAGAAGACAAATGAGTCGTTTGTCTGGGCAAGTAAGAGAGTCAAGTTGCAAAGGTTTTGTAATTGATGAGTACTTGTAATTGATTTTCAAATAATAAGATTGACTTTCCTGGGTTTGGCTGCTCCATAGGGTTTTACTTTTAAAGAGTTATTTAAAGGGTTTCCCTTCAATACCAATCTTAGTGTTATGCAATTTATTTATTTTATATTATTATTTAAATATTAAATTAATTGCATGCTTGAATACTAACTAATTTGTTGAGTGAATTGATAGATATTTCTGCTACATTATAGAGGTACTTGGATAATTTCAGTTTTTAAGTATATTGAAATTCTAGAAAATTTAGAGAGCATATGTGGATTGTAAATTTGTTAGGGGAGCAGTTTATATATTTATAGAATTATATTGAATAAATCTTGGAATCTTGGAGCTATTATGAAATTTGGAAAATTTTTGATGGGGTCATGGCTTCCCAAAGCTAAGTGTGGTCCCCCGTTGATTCTTGCCATTTGAAGACATTAATCTCTTTTAGTTACACAAATGAAATGAGACGAGATGAAAAATATATGAATAATAATAAGATAATTTGTGAATAATAGTGAAATAGATTAAGTTTAAGATGTTTTATGAGGTTTTGGTAATGAGAGATAAAAAAATTAATAAAAGTATTATAAATTTAAAAATATTGCTATAATATAACTTTTTAATTTAGTTTTTATTTTGAGGCTCGAAAAAATTGAAATTTTTTTGTGTTTTGTTGAGAAGTTTGCAAGAGTTGTAATGATTAGATGAAAAGTTAAAAACTTGAAATTGAAAAAAAAATGTTTGTATTTGAAAATAATTTAAATGTTGAGATGACATTTTGAGACCATTTGTGATTCTGTAGAACCAAACGAGGTCTAAAAGTTGCAGGGCTTGGAAATAAATTATTAAGAACACTAATATGACTCTTCATCTTAACATCAAAACACATTTCAAATACAAACACTATTCCCTTTTTTCAAATCTGAAGGTAAAAATAATATTAAAAAATAATATTCTAATAATATTTTAATATTATCTTAATAATAGTTGTAGTGCTATATATATTTATAATTTCATGATTTACATTTTTATTTATAAAACTCATTTTCTTAGATTTATTTTAAATTCAAATTTTATATTTTAAATCTTATAATTTTCAGCATATCAATAATTAAGATATAAAAAAATAAACTTATTGTTAGTTTTCTTTAATTACATTTAGCATTTTCACAAAATATGAGATTACAATTCATGTATTTCTTATGAATAATGTTATCATGCCGTCTCATTTTACCCCTTCATTTTGATTGCTCATTTTCTTAATTTTGTCTTAATGGTTAAGAAAGTGACTATTAGTGTATTGGTATATATATTTTTTATTTTTATAAAAATGTTAAATATGTTTAAAAAATGTTTGAAATAAAAAATAAAAAATAGAAGAAAATGCAATTTATACTAAGGACGTGTGCCCCCAAGTGAGCAAATTGGAGAGTCACAGTAGCATTGCTCATTTTACTACAACAAATACTCTATTTTTTCCGGGAGTGAGTGTGGTTGGAAAATGTATACCTTTAGTGGCAAAAAAGTTTTTCCACCAATTTGAGTCGTGCCATAAAATTGGTGACACTAACTTTTTTTCCACGAAACAAATCTACTCGTGGAAAATGCGTACATTTTTCCACAAGATTAGACGTAGGAAAAAAATTATTTCACAATGGGAAATATGATGACCTTCTGTAGTAAATCGTGGGAAAAAAGTATTTTAGATAAAATAATTTCGTGGCAAGTAATATTTCCCACCAACAATTCCGTTAGAAATACTTATTTACAAAGAAATCTTACCGTGAGAAATAATTACTTCTGACAAAAAGAAAAAGTAATTGCCACGAGCTATATTCATGGCTAATGTTGAGAGATTTCAGAAAAAAAAAATATGTACAATAAAAAAAGAGACTTGAGCCAAAAATAATTATAACAAATAATCTAATATAAGCTAAAATAAATATGTATAAACCTTGGAGATCGTCGACGCTCTCCATGAGTAATTTCCTCCCTTTACCCTCGTCGCTTCTCTTCCACTCAAACCACGACAATTTGAGTTAGGTTTCTTAAGCATATTTTTAGATAATTGCAAGATGTCACAAAAGATCTATTGTGTACTTGTTTGATTTTTTTTTTCATAAGTTTTGTACTTGTTTGATTAGCTTATACTCAGTAATTTATTTATTTTTGTTAACATTTTCAAGAATTAGCAGTGGTGTGGAGAGGGGAATTGGTTCCTAATGGTATGTTTGGATGCTGTGAAAATGCGAGAGAAAATGAACCGAAATTTAGACTTAGATTTTGACTGTTCATGTAAGTGGAAGTTGAAGTCCCGGCAAAGTGGGAATGTGGAAAATAAATTTGATTTGATGTGGCCTTTATATATATATATATATATAAATATATGGTTCATTGTTCTCCAATCTTTCCTGAATTGGGGAAAAGAATCCTAAATTACAAATAGAATAAAAATATATCTTCTTACTTTAGCTTATGAGAACTGAAAGGGAATATTTGAAAATTAGAGTTTCTAGTTTTTTCCTGGCAAAATTGGATTTCGAACATTGATTTTTGAGCTCCTAAACTCTTTTCCTTAAGAGTAGCTAGGTACAGTTATAAGGTTTGCAATCTCCGCGTATTCCATTTAAAAAAAGTGAGGTCTACCATTAAAAAATAAATTTTTCATCTGATTTCAGAGTTCCAAATTTACTTACTTTTTTCAAAGGAGTGCGCGGACTTGCACACCGTAGGACCGTAAATATCATTTCTCTCATGGGGTTTCTGATTTGCAGGGAAGATCATGGGCAACTGGAGTTCGCAGCACTCGAGCAGCTTGAGAACCTAGACTTCCATGTTGAATCTGCTCGGATCATGAAGTTGTACAACAGGATAAAGGAGGGGATGGCCTTGACGGATTGCCCCAAGAGATTTACCGTCAAAGACCTGATAAGACCGATTTTTTTTGTAACGCCCCGTATTTCAGTGTATTTTTACTGAAGGATTATTTTTGATTGTTCAAAAATTTATCCTCTTATTTTAAAATTGGTTGGATTTTTAGTAAGTTTATTTCTATGATTTTATTTGGTGAAAATTAATTTTATGTGCTTTCTAAATATTTATTTATTGTTATGCATTTAAATTGCTTTTAATATTTAAATTAATTACTGTGGGATTTAATTATTTTAATTTGACTTTACCATTACGTTTAAATTATTTTATTTAACTTGTGGTTTTAAAATCGTCTCCGTTGGATCTTTTTTGTGACCCAAGTTATGAGGATTGGACCTCATTTCTTTTCCCTCCTTTTTTCTTTCCTTCCTTTTTCTTTTCTTTCTTTTCTTTTTTTTTCCTCATTTCCTCTCCTCTCCCGCGCGACCTCTCTCTCTCCTCTCCTCCGCCCGTTTCCTTCGTCTCCTCCAGCGCCGCCGTCGCGCCGCCGTGCGCGACACCGCCCAGCCGACCAGCTTCCCCTCCCTCCGGCGACCCCACCTCCCAAACCTCAGCCCCTACCTCGCCGCCGGTAGCCCACACGCCCCCACGAAGTCGCGGGCCACCTTCACGCCAGCGCCGCCGTGAGCCGGCGGTGGCCCTCACCGCCCAGCCCATTAGCTTCCCCAGCCGCCGGCGACCTCACCCCACCAATCTCACCTCCATCCGTGCCGCCGTTAACCACCAGTAGCTCTTCGAAGCCGCGGCACTCCTTCCGCCGTTGCGCCGCCGTCGCACCACCATTGGCCACCATCTTCCTAGCACTTCATCCCCGACCTCTTGGCAACCCATTGGACCCAACCCCACCTCCGATCCGTCACCGGTGAAGCTCCACCAACTACATTTCCGATTTGGGCATTTTGGTCTTCTACCGCCCATTCCGCCGCCACCCACGGCAAACCACCGCCACCATTGGCTTCACCGACCTCCCTAGGCCCTACCCTATCAATCTTGGGTCTTCGTTTGTCCTCGTTGAAAAGTTGGTAATTGTGACCCACGGCCACAGTGTATTTTACACTGTGGTGTTGCTCAGAAATCACCACTTGCAACTTCGAGATCCTCCGAAAATTATTATATTGCACTGTAAGTATTTTCCTTAAAGAACTTTCGTGATTTAAATATATTTTTGCACTAACGCATATTATCTGTGAATTGGGTTGTTTTGCCGGACTGAGTCCGAGGAGTTTTCGGGGGTCGGATGGATTGTGGACGGAGTTGTGTTTGTTTGCATTGTGAATTGTGGTTGTTGGTTATGACTTGTTCACGTACATCGCATATTGCATGCATGATCATGTTTGTAAAGAAAACTGGGTTTTCGTGTATTGCATACATGTTTATGTATTTATTGGATTTGGATTTTCATGTGAGTGAAAGGAAAGAGACTGTAGGGATGGTGGTAAGCAGGGATGGTGGTTGTGTCCCGCCTGTGATTCCCGCCTACAGTGCTCTGTTAAGTATTTATTGTGTGTAAAGGAACTGTAGGGATGGTGGTAAGCAGGGATGGTGGTAGAGTCCCGCCTGTGATTCCCGCCTACGGTGCACGCGTTAGGGATGGTGGTAAGCAGGGATGGTGGTTGTGTCCCGCCTGTGATTCCCGCCTACGGTGCACGCGGTAGGGATGGTGGTAAGCAGGGACGGTGGTAGAGTCCCGCCTGCGATTCCCGCCTACAGTGTCCGATAAATGGATTGTTTGTGTGAATCATTTTATGGGAAAATGTGTTACGGACATTTTGGGCCAAAATGGGATTTTTGGCGTGTGTTGGAATAATCATTTTTCTGGGAAAAAATGGTATTTTATGGCTAACTGTATTTTGCTATATTGTTGGTTGCATTAATGTATTTTTATCCCGAGAGTTGTTTGGTTTATACTTACCTGTGGTACCATTTTATGGTATCGCAGATTTTGATGCAGACGATGATGACGAGCCTTAGCTTGGCTCCGTTGGAGGAGTGATCTGGGATTGCTCCTGTTTAGTGAGTTATGTGTTTTTATCAGTTTATGTATTCACCTTTTGTATTATATTTGGGATGACTGTATAATTTTTTAAAGATAAATTGTTTTAAATATTTGTATTTAAATTCTGGTACTTAGTTGACTATCCGCTGCGTTATTATATTTGTACACTGTTGCATGTACACACACTGGCACTTCGTTGGGATGTGTGACCGTGTTGTCACCATCCTGGCGTCTCGATCCCTGTGTATTTATATAAGGGGGATTGGGGGCGCCACAGGTGGTATCAGAGCAGTTCGGCTCTGGGTAAAACCACATGTCCCATAAGTGTAGTACCAGAAAATTTTAAAATTTTGATTTGAAATTATTTTGTTGGGAGTACATTATTTTAATTTATTTATTTTAATTGTACGTTAATTGTTTGTTATTTATCTTATTTTTGTTATTTTAGTTTATTTAGTTATTTTATTATATGGCAGGCAATTTTACTTGTTTCAATTATTTTCTTGTATACTATTTCTTTTGTTTTATTCCTTTTGTCTTATGATATTTTATTTTGTTGGTTTTATTTTATTTTATTTTATTTTATGTGATATGGTTGTATTTTAATTTATTTTACTATAGTTATATTTTTTTTTAGTTTGTTTTAAGCTGATAGTGGGGTTAAGGGTTACGCTATGGCAGGAAAATGGTACGACCAAGAAGGCAAGCTAATGAGCCCGAGGATGAATTACCGAGGGGTGATGGAAATTATGCCATGGCGAGGGCGTTGAATAGGATGACGGAGTTTCTTCAGCAGAATTTTCGTCCACAGCAAGGAGAGCAGTTCAGGGCGATGCAGGCCGGGTGCACCTATGAGCGCTTCTTAGCGCATAGGACCCCTGCTTTTTCTGGTGAAGAGGATCCATTACGGGCTAGAAGGTGGATTCAAGATCTGGAAAGAACGTTTGAAGTCTGTGGATGCACTGAGGCCCAGAGGGTATTATATGGGAGCTATATGCTGCAAGGTGAAGCGGCGAATTGGTGGGAGACCAAGCGGTCACTTTTAGAGATGGAGTTGGGATCTTTGGCTGCTGTGTCTTGGCAGCGTTTTAAGAAAGAATTTGATGATCGATTCTTTCCTGTTTCGGTGAGACGGCAATTGGCTCGGGATTTCAATAATTTGGTTCAAGGAGACATGACTGTCGAGCAGTATGCAAGGAAATTTATGGAGCTTGGGCGGTTTGCTCCTCACCTCATTGCTACGGAAGAGATGCGGGCTGAACGTTTCCAAGAAGGGTTGCGCCCTCAAATCCGCAGGCAGGTCGCATGCTTGGAAATCCAGAACTTTCAGAGGTTGGTCAATGTGGCCTCAATTGCTGAGCGAGAGCGAGGTGCTGTGGTAGATTCCCCTCCGGGTAAGAAGCGACTGAACGTTGATGGTGAAGGGAGCAGCTCCGGGTCGCCACAGAAGTTTGTGCAAAGGATCGGGGCCAGAGCGCAGGCAGCTTCCGGTATACGTATTGGGGGCCGAGCTCCAGTTTGTGGTAGATGTAATAGAGCCCACGAGGGCGAGTGTCGTCAGGGTTGGAACCAGTGCTTTGAGTGTGGTCAGACAGGACACTTTGCTCGTGAGTGCCCTAATTGGACCCAAGGAAATCAGGGTGGTCATCGCGGTGGTAGGACTAATCAGAGGCAACTAGTTCAGGCTCGGGTGTATGCAGTGACTCCTGGTAGTGCTGGCGACGAAATTCCAGGGACTCAGGACGCTGGAGTTACGGCAGGTATGGGTCTAATCTTACCTTTCGTAATGGATGCCATGTGTGGTTTATTCTTGGGTTTTGGAAAGTTATGCAAGCTGTATCCATGCCCGTTGGGTGTTGGAGGTTGTGTGATTTTCTTAAGAGTGTTCTGGTTGTACTTGGTATCCTGCTTTAGAGTGATGGTTGGCCCTACAAATTTCGAGGACGAAATTTTATTTTAAGGGGGGGAGGATGTAACGCCCCGTATTTCAGTGTATTTTTACTGAAGGATTATTTTTGATTGTTCAAAAATTTATCCTCTTATTTTAAAATTGGTTGGATTTTTAGTAAGTTTATTTCTATGATTTTATTTGGTGAAAATTAATTTTATGTGCTTTCTAAATATTTATTTATTGTTATGCATTTAAATTGCTTTTAATATTTAAATTAATTACTGTGGGATTTAATTATTTTAATTTGACTTTACCATTACGTTTAAATTATTTTATTTAACTTGTGGTTTTAAAATCGTCTCCGTTGGATCTTTTTTGTGACCCAAGTTATGAGGATTGGACCTCATTTCTTTTCCCTCCTTTTTTCTTTCCTTCCTTTTTCTTTTCTTTCTTTTCTTTTTTTTTCCTCATTTCCTCTCCTCTCCCGCGCGACCTCTCTCTCACCTCTCCTCCGCCCGTTTCCTTCGTCTCCTCCCAGCGCCGCCGTCGCGCCGCCGTGCGCGACACCGCCCAGCCGACCAGCTTCCCCTCCCTCCGGCGACCCCACCTCCCAAACCTCAGCCCCTACCTCGCCGCCGGTAGCCCACACGCCCCCCACGAAGTCGCGGGCCACCTTCACGCCAGCGCCGCCGTGAGCCGGCGGTGGCCCTCACCGCCCAGCCCATTAGCTTCCCCAGCCGCCGGCGACCTCACCCCACCAATCTCACCTCCATCCGTGCCGCCGTTAACCACCAGTAGCTCTTCGAAGCCGCGGCACTCCTTCCGCCGTTGCGCCGCCGTCGCACCACCATTGGCCACCATCTTCCTAGCACTTCATCCCCGACCTCTTGGCAACCCATTGGACCCAACCCCACCTCCGATCCGTCACCGGTGAAGCTCCACCAACTACATTTCCGATTTGGGCATTTTGGTCTTCTACCGCCCATTCCGCCGCCACCCACGGCAAACCACCGCCACCATTGGCTTCACCGACCTCCCTAGGCCCTACCCTATCAATCTTGGGTCTTCGTTTGTCCTCGTTGAAAAGTTGGTAATTGTGACCCACGGCCACAGTGTATTTTACACTGTGGTGTTGCTCAGAAATCACCACTTGCAACTTCGAGATCCTCCGAAAATTATTATATTGCACTGTAAGTATTTTCCTTAAAGAACTTTCGTGATTTAAATATATTTTTGCACTAACGCATATTATCTGTGAATTGGGTTGTTTTGCCGGACTGAGTCCGAGGAGTTTTCGGGGGTCGGATGGATTGTGGACGGAGTTGTGTTTGTTTGCATTGTGAATTGTGGTTGTTGGTTATGACTTGTTCACGTACATCGCATATTGCATGCATGATCATGTTTGTAAAGAAAACTGGGTTTTCGTGTATTGCATACATGTTTATGTATTTATTGGATTTGGATTTTCATGTGAGTGAAAGGAAAGAGACTGTAGGGATGGTGGTAAGCAGGGATGGTGGTTGTGTCCCGCCTGTGATTCCCGCCTACAGTGCTCTGTTAAGTATTTATTGTGTGTAAAGGAACTGTAGGGATGGTGGTAAGCAGGGATGGTGGTAGAGTCCCGCCTGTGATTCCCGCCTACGGTGCACGCGTTAGGGATGGTGGTAAGCAGGGATGGTGGTTGTGTCCCGCCTGTGATTCCCGCCTACGGTGCACGCGGTAGGGATGGTGGTAAGCAGGGACGGTGGTAGAGTCCCGCCTGCGATTCCCGCCTACAGTGTCCGATAAATGGATTGTTTGTGTGAATCATTTTATGGGAAAATGTGTTACGGACATTTTGGGCCAAAATGGGATTTTTGGCGTGTGTTGGAATAATCATTTTTCTGGGAAAAAATGGTATTTTATGGCTAACTGTATTTTGCTATATTGTTGGTTGCATTAATGTATTTTTATCCCGAGAGTTGTTTGGTTTATACTTACCTGTGGTACCATTTTATGGTATCGCAGATTTTGATGCAGACGATGATGACGAGCCTTAGCTTGGCTCCGTTGGAGGAGTGATCTGGGATTGCTCCTGTTTAGTGAGTTATGTGTTTTTATCAGTTTATGTATTCACCTTTTGTATTATATTTGGGATGACTGTATAATTTTTTAAAGATAAATTGTTTTAAATATTTGTATTTAAATTCTGGTACTTAGTTGACTATCCGCTGCGTTATTATATTTGTACACTGTTGCATGTACACACACTGGCACTTCGTTGGGATGTGTGACCGTGTTGTCACCATCCTGGCGTCTCGATCCCTGTGTATTTATATAAGGGGGATTGGGGGCGCCACATTTTTCACATGTAAAAGGGTCATTTTCTCAAAAATGGTAATTTTTGAGAAAATTAGTATTTTTGCATGCTTCTAATTGTTAGTGAGAAAGTTTTAAATTTTTAGAATCTCTACTTATAGTTTCTCATGTTTTGTGCTAAATCTCGTGACGCGACAATTACTGTAAGTTAACTCTTATACTAGCAAATTACTTTGTATTATTCTGTCACATCTTTCTATCTACCATAAGAATGTCATGTAAGTGATGTTATCGGTTAGACGTATGTCATGTCATGTAGTATTTTTTGTTACATGTTATGTCATTTTATGAATGTTATCTGTTATATGTTATGCCATGTTATGCAATATTGCCTGTTACATATTATGTCATGCTATGAAATGTTTTCTGTCTCATAATACGTCATGTCTTTCGTCTCACGTTCACGTCATGTTACATTACGTCAGGGTTCCTGTCCTTTCGATTCATGTCACGTCTCGTATCGAGTATAATTTGTGTATTTCGAGAACAACATTTTAAGTCATGTCAAGTCTGTTTATGTCTATCACGACCCTAAGTACTAGGATGAAATAATATCCTAGTGGAACTCATTTGTTCACACTGGAGTGTCTAAATTAGTGTGAAATTCCTTGGCTTGACAAGGTAAAGATCAATGAACTGCAAATGGGGCCTAATTAACTGGTCATCCGAGTACAACAGGCACTAACACAGATGATGCCACTTTTCATGTTCATGTTATATGTACTTGTGCAGATACAGATACCTATTACGGGATACGTACAATACATGTGTCAATAGCAGGTGTAAATCCCTGTGAACTGGCACGTATGTTAACGCACTCACAGTTGGTACATATATCTGTATTGTGATATGGTAATCGGCAAAGACACATGACTCAAGGGGACCCGTGTAGCACCCACATGATCATATATATATATATATATATATATATATATACTTCAAGTTTAATGAACAAGATTCAAAGTTTATGTATTTCAAGTTCACGTTCATGATATGTTCAGGTTTATGTTTAGTTATATTTCAAGTTCACATTCATGTTCATGCTATGTTCAAGTTCACGTTCAGTCATACTTCAAGTCCACATTCATGTTATTCAAATCAAGTTCATGTTATGTCAAGTTTCAAGTTCATGTTCATGTCTCAATTCATGTCATGTTACACATTAAGTTATTTTATGCTTACTTATGACTTTGATTATGCATTCATGTCTTTATTGTCATGCATGCATCATTAATCTGTGTGAAATTCTCTGTTAACTTGCTGAGATTTATATTCAAATCTCATCGTAGTAGTCCCAACTACTATCCCCCCCGAATGGTAGGAGATGTGTCAGGTCGAGCAGAGGAAGTGGAGCCTGCGAACGACGTTGATTAGACATCGTCGACGCGACGCAAAGCTTGTGGCCTCCTTAGTTAGATTTTTTTAGCCTCGTTGGTCGAGTTACATGAGTTGCTCGATGAACTAGCCTAGTGATCATATTTTGGTGATGTAAATATGGAGCTCGGTCTCCTATGTTTTGAAATTACAGTCTTTTGAGACTCGTATTGTAATCATGGATGCTTATGCTTTTAGTATGTATAAAGCATGTTTTAAGCATTTGAGATTTCTTTAGTTGGTGCATAGCATTGCTCAAAGAAAAAAAAATTATCCGTTGCGAATATTACATTTTACTAGATGCATGTTAGGAACATTACATCATTATCTATCATGAACAGGGGCAGATAACCTTGTGTTGCATGTCCTGACACTTCAAATGTTTGTCTGATCCCAAACGTAAATCTGGGGGTGTCACAACGCTGACTGTCACAATAGAGGATATACTTCTCTTGTTTTTGACCCAGTTCTTCTAAAAACTTCTTCATCCATAGCAACTCTTTGCTAGTTTTAGTTATGGCAATATACTCAGCCTCTGTGGTAGACAAAATATCACATTTATGCTGTTTGGATTGGCACGACACAGCTCCTCCTGAATAAGTAATCATGTTCCATGAAGTGGACTTTCTGGAATCAATTTCTCCAACCGTATTTACACTTGTAAACCCATCAAGTATACACTTAACATTTCCAAAGTACAAACACACCTTGAAAGTACCTCTGAGATACCTGAGAACCCATTTCATAGCTGCCCAATGTTCTTTGCCAGGATTAGAGAGAAATCGACTTACAACTCCAATAACATGAGTGATATCGAGTCTTGTGCACATCATGTCATACATTAAGTTACCCATAGCTAATGCATAAGGCACATTTTGCATTTCTTCTTTATCTTTCTCACTTGTAGGACTCTGCTTTGAACTTAGCTTCAAATGAACTGCAAGTGGAGAATTTACTGGTTTTGCCTTACCTATGTCGAACCTGTTTAGTACCTTTTTTATATAACTCTCCTGAGATAGCCACAACTTGCCATTATTTTTGTCACAATAGATCTTTATACCAAGGATCTGTCTTACGAGTCCTAAATCTTTCATAACAAAAGACTTAATTAATTTTCTTTTCAATTTATTAATTTTTCCAGACCAAATATCAACATGTCATCCACATATAGTAAGAGAATAATAAAATTATCTTTAGAAAACTTTTTAACAAATACACATTGATCAGAAGTAATTTTATTATACCCATGCTTATCCATAAAGGAGTCAAACTTCTTGTACCATTGTCAAGGTGCCAGCTTGAGTCCATATAAACCCTTTTCCAGTCAACATACAAGATGATATTTGCCTTTTATTGTGAATCCTTCTGGTTGTTTTATATATACTTACTCCTCCAAATCACCATGAAGGAAAGCAACATTCACATCAAGCTACTCAGTTTCTAAGTTCATACTGGCTGTCAAGCCCAAGACAACTCTAATAGAAGATATTTTACTATGGGCAAAAAAATTTCTTCAAAATCAATGCCTTTCTTTTGACTAAACCCCTTCACAAACAAACACGCCTTATACCTTGGTTGTGATTTGTTTGGCTCAGTCTTCAATCTAAAAATCTATTTATTCTTCAATGCTATTTTACCCTTTGGTAGTTCTACCAATTTTTATAGGTATGGTTCTCATGTAAGGATTTTATCTCTTCTTGCATAGCTCTCAACCACTCATTTTTCTGATCATGTTGCATAACCTCTTGATAACATTCTAGCTTTCCCTTGTTTGAAAGTAAAACATACTCAGCAGCAGGAAATCTAGTGGAAGGCTTATGCTTTCTAGTAGATATTCTTAACAAATTTTCTACAGGTGGTTTTGAAGGAGATCCCTCTACTTGTTGTTCTGATCCATATCATCAATTTCAGGTTTACCTCCTTCAACAGTATCAACCTGTTCTTCTAATGCATCTCCCACATGCTCATCATGCATCACAGAAGAAGGAAATACTGAATCCATATAAACAAGTTCTTCATTTAAAGACTCGTGCTTTTTACTCTTATTCACATCTTCAATGGTTTGATCTTAAAAGAAAACAACATTTCTGTTGCTCAGAATTTTCTTCTTAACTAAATCCCATAATCTGTAACGAAATTCTTCATGTGCATAACTCAGGAAGATGCATTGTTTGGATTTGTTATCAAGTTTAGACCACTCATCTTTAAGAATATGAATAAAAGCTTTGCAGCGGGACACCCTCAGATGCTCGAGACAAATATATTTTCTTGTCTAAACCCTTTCAGGAATGTCATCATCCAAAGGGATTGAAGGAGAAAGGTTGATCAAGTCAACTGCTATTCTCATTGTCTCACCCCAAAAGGAATTAGACAATTTTGCATGAGAGAGCATACACTTGATTCTTTCACAAATTATTTTATTCATCTTCTCTGCTACACCATTTTGTTGTAGTGTCTTAGGAATCATTTTCTTAAGCCTTATGTCGTGACTTCTCCAGTATTCTTCAAATGCTCCTCTGTACTCATCTCCATTATCTGCCTGAACACATTTCAAATGTTTTCTGGTTTCTCTTTCAACTTTCACACCTAGTGCCTTGAACACATTTAACACTTGGTCTTTAGTTTTCAGTGGAAAAACCCACACTTTGCTAGAGTGTTCATCAATAAAAGTGACATAATACAATGCACCACTAAGACTTTTGGCATTCATAGTGCAAACATCAATGTGAAACAAATCAAGAATATCGCCCCTTCTAGAAGGAGAAAATTTCTTAAAAGAAATTCTTCGTTACTTTTCCATAAGAAAATAAGTACATGACATTAGTTGTGTACCTTTGATATTGGATAGGACCTTCTTTTTTGCAAGAATCTGAAGTTTCTTCTCACTAATGTGACCAAGCCTCTTACGCCATAACTCAATAGAGATTTCATTTTCAGTAGCAATAACATCCCCCTTGATGAATCTTGCATATGTCTTGTAGAAGTGCTAACCTTCCTTCCTCTGGCTAGAATAAGAGAACCCTCACTAAGTTTCTACTTTCCATCTCCAAGATGATTATGGTAGCTTTCATCATACAGTTTTCCAATTAAAATAAAATTAAAACGCATATCAGGAACATGCTTGACATCTTTGAGAAGCAATTTGCACCCAATGCTAGTTTGTAATTGCACATCTTCGATGCCCATAATCTGACGCTTTGCTTCATTTCTCATCCTAACCCAATCAAAGTTACCAATGGTATGGGAAGAGAAGAAATCTCTACGTGGGGTAATAAGAAAAGAAGCTGTTGTACCAATTACCCAAGTGGAATCCTGAAAAGTGATATTAACATGAGCATCATCACAAACAATGAACACATCAGTATCAGATGCAACTAATGTTTTTTTTTTCCTTCTTTCAACTCCTCATTTTTTCCTTTTAGCTGTTCCTTTTTAAAATTCCTATGCTCTTTCTTCATATGCCCAAGCTTACCACAGTGAAAACATTTTATTCCATTTCTTGAAGCTGACCTTCCTCTTGCCTTGTCACCACTATTATCACCATGAGGTTTTCTGCTTTTACTCCTCCCTCGCTTTTCTGTAACATGTTCTTTCCTTCTTGCCTCTTCATTGAACATGCTGCCTTTTAACATACTTATAGTCATTACACCAATGGGCGTTTAATTACTGAGAGACACAACCAAAGTTTTCCAACTTTTTGGCAAAGAACTCAACAAAAGTAAAGTCTGAACTTCATCATTCAAGACAAGTTTCATGGTAGAAAACTCATTCAATAATTCTTGAAAATTATTAAATTGCATTGTAACACTTTGCCCATCCTTGTACTTTAAATTCACTAGCCTTCTTATCATAAAAGTTTTGTATTGTGCAGTTTTTCACTCATAAAAGACTTTCTAATTTCATCCAGAGACAGTAAGCGTCTACTTCTTTGGCTACATGATGGAAAACACTTTGGTCAACCCATTGCCTAATATGACCAACAATTTTCTTGTTTAATTTCTTCCACTCATCATTAGTTTTCTTTTCTGGTTTAGTAGCTGCCAAATCAATAGGCTCAAATAACTCTTTGCAATACAGAATATCATCATCCTGTCTTCCAAATTGAGTAATTAGAAGTGAGCTATTTTTTTTAAACAAACCATGGAGGTCCGGCCTCCGTATTATTAAAAAACATCCTCACTTATGGCTGAAGGATAAAACCGTGGTAACAAATGGGACTTTCTGCTCCAACAATGCCCCATCAAAAAACAAAGAATAAAACAATGAGCCCCCAATAGAAAACTCTAAGAATTCTTCCTACTTTTCCAAATATAGTGAAAACTTCACTTATCCAATCTCAGAATTCCTCTTAGAAATGGAGGAAGGATTGACGCCAAAGACCATGTTCCACTAAAACCTTGAGCTCCTCTTTTAGCAAGAGCATCTGTAGCAACATTCACTTCTCTGTAAGAATGAGATATAGAACAAGTAAGCCCAGCTATCCGAGTTTGGATTTCATCCCAATAATCTTCCATATACCAAAGACTACATCTTTGTTTTTTCTACCAATGAAGCACAAGCATAGAGTCCATTTCTATCTCAACATTCAACAAACCCAACCTGCATATATGCCGAAGGCCATGAAGTAAACCCATCACCTCTGCATAATTATTAGAATAGTGCCCTGTAGACACCGCAAAACCATAGATAAATTCCCCTCTATCATTCCGAATCACTCTCCTACACCTGAAGGGCTTGGGTTTCCAAGTGAGCAACCATTTATATTCAACTTCATCCATCCTTCTTTTGGATGTTTCAACTGGACCATAGTCATAGCCATTTCCGCAACGAGTTTGATTGGCAACTTCAAACACAGTAAAATCTCCACATCTCGTTGAGTAAGTGGTTTTACATTTTTACGTTTCAATGCAATCCAAGTCAACCAATAATTAATAGAGCACCACACTGTCTATGTTGATTCCATCACTCCCTCCATTCGAGCCTTACAATGACGCCACCAGAGACGCCAAGTAATAATTGAAGTTAAGAGACCCAGTAGCTGACCAGAATGGGAAGCATTCCGAGCTCTTAATGCCAACATGCAATCCTTTCTCTCCAAGTACTACTTATCATGCATGGCACTCCATGGATCAATGAGCAAATTCTCCATATTTCTTTAGCAACTTCCGCTCGTGCCAGAACATGATTAAGATCTTCATACCGATGAACTGAGCAGCAATCACACTTCGAGGCTATAGGAATACCAACCCTCCTTATTCGGTTATCCAATGGCAAACATTCATGCATAGCTTTCCACATAGTGATTTAAATCTTCTTTGGAAGAGCCAAGTGCCAAACCCATTTTGCCTAAGGAAAATATACTCCTCTTGTTCTTATACAATTCCATGCACTTTGAGATGAAAATTTTCCATCAGAATTTGGAAGCCAAATTAGTATGTCGTCTCCTGATTTCACCCTGCCTAGTTGATCTATTATTTCCTTAGTTTTCTGAGACCCCACCACCTGAGTAAATAGCTCCACATTTCACCCCAAACTAGATTTACAGTTTTCCAACTTCAGTTATGGAAATTCTGTCATCGAGAATTGGTCACGAATAAGAGCATTCCCACACCAATGGTCTCGCCAAAAAGAAATCTTTCCGTCTCGAATTTTCCATTTCAAATTTTCTGTCACCATTGGAATACATTTCAATACCATCTTCCAAAAACTCGTACCCTTTTTTGGATCCACGACAGAAATATGTTTGTCACCAACATATTTCCCTTCAAAGAACGTTGACCATAAAGAGGAACTTTGCAATAGATTTCAAGCCAATTTCATGTGTAAAGAATTCTACACCTCATGCAACTTACAAATTCCCAAACCACCTTCCAAATCTGGTTTGCAAATTCCCTCCCATGCATACCACTTTTTCTTTGCTCTCCCATCCTTCACTCCCCAAAAGAATGTGCTCATGATCCTCGTAGGTTTTTTCAAAACAACTTTTGGGGTCCTCAAAACCGCAAGGCAATGCACTGGAATGCTTTGAAGAACATGTTTTATTAATAATAGTAGAGGCCTACTGGATAAAAGTCTAGCTTTCATTCCTCCAACCATGCTTGAATTTTAGCAAACATCTCCTCAAAGTGAATATTCATCAACCTTCACAATATAATTGGAACTCCCAAGTATTTAAAAGGAAAACACCCTTCCGTAAACTCAGTAAATCGGAGCAATTCTCTACGTCTAGCTAATGACATATTCTTGGAGAAAAATATAGAGGACTTCCTTTTGCTCACTGTTTGACCCAACCACCCTTCATATACACGAAGAATATTGTTAATAGCCCTCAATGAAGCCTTTCCCCCATTAGAAAATAATACAATATCATTAGCATAAAGCAAATGAGAAATAATGGGAGTGCCCCTCGGATGATAGAACGAAATTATCTTGCCCAACGCAACCTGTTTTTTGATCATTCTAGAGAGAATTTCCTTTACTAAAATAAACAAATACGGTGAAAGTGAATCCCTTCGCCATAATCCCCTACCACTTTTAAAGAATCCTTTCAGAACTTCGTTCATGATTACTGAAAACCAAGGATTAGTGATGCAATGTCTAATCAGGTTGCAAAAAAATTTCGAGAAGCGAAATGCTTTAAGAACCTGCATAAGAAATTCCCAATCCACACACACTATCATAAGCCTTGGCGATGTCAATTTTCATTGCCACATTTCTGCCATGAGACAGTTTGTTGATAGCAGGAATCATCTCTTGGGTCAAACTAATGTTTTCAAAAATACTTCGACCTGGTAGAATGGCTCCTTGCTCAGGAGAAATAATATTGGTTAACAAAGGAGAGAGTCGCTTAGCCAAAATCTTTGAACAAATCTTATAAAACACTGTACACAAACTTATTGGCCTGAATTTCTCAAAGCTCGTTGGATTTTCCACCTTAGGAATTAAAACCAAGAAGGTTGCATTGAAAAACCATGGAAGAGACATACCTCTAAAAAATTCACCCACGACATCAACAACATCGTTTCCCACGATATGCCAACAAGCACAGTAGAAACCTGAGCCAAACCCGTTAGGCCTCAGACTACTATCTTCCGGAATGGAGCGAAGAGCATCAAAGATTTCTTGTGAAGACGGGGCTCAGCATAACATTACATTATCTTCTTGACAAATAACCTCTTAAACCAATCCCTCCAACCTCGATTCAACCCGCCTCTAGCTTCCAAGAATTTTGAAAAATAGTTAATGGCCCCATCGTGAATTTGATCAGTAGATGAAAGAAGAGATCCATTCTCAAGCTTCATTTCCTTCACCTCCCTGTTGTTTCGGTGACTCATGGCACGGAAAAAAGCAACATTAGCTTCACCCTTTTTAATCCACCCTTGTTTCGCCTGTTGGGCTAGTCTTTGTTCTTCCCTATCCATCCAAACCGAGAGCTCAACTTGAGACACCACTAAATCCGTCTCAACCCCCTCAGAATACCCAAGTTGTAAAGTATCCTCCAACCCCTTTATATGAGCCTCAAGCTCCGAGATATTAGTCTCACTCCGACTAAAGATTTGTTTATTCCATAGTCTCAAGGCAACCTTTAGCCGTTTCAGCTTAGTCACCAAGCTAAACAAGCTTGAACCCCTTATGACCTCCCCATTCTAAGCCTCTTCTACATAGTTACAAAACTGTGCATGAGAGACCCACATTTGCTTAAACTTGAAGGGAGAAAATCCATAGCGAACCAACTACTTCTCCAATGAAAAATGCATTGGGGTATGGTATGAGGACGAATGCGCCAGATATTTCATATGGGCATCAGGAAAACTATCCAACGCAGCTACATTTAAAAATCTATGATCAAGTTGTGCCCAACTTCTCAATAGACCAGTATGCCCATTACACCAATATAAAGATTGCCTACTCAAAGGCATTTACATCAAACCGCAAGCATAAACCCAACCATTAAATTCATCCATGGCCAATAGAATCCTCAGCCTACCCCCCTTCTCTCATTATCGTGTCTTATAATGTTAAAATCATCAACCACCACCCAAGGCCTATTATGGATATTAGCATCCACCAAATCACTCCATAATAAACTTAATCTCCGTGATATTTAAAGGAAGGAAGTATAGGTGATGTGGCTAGGGTGAATTTTTTCTCTCGTCTTTGAGGCCTCCTTGGGCTTTTGTGCATGGCACTAGGGACCGGCCTTGTGCCTTTGCCGTATGGTTCTGTGAGGGAAGGGGTGGTTTTGACTCATTCTTCTAAGCAGCGGGTGGTTAATACGACTGGGAATCCAATGGAAGCCTTTAGGAGGCGTTTTGTCGATGTGGTGGGATCAAATCCTCAGCTGTTGCCCAGCGTGAATATCCCACATCATGATCCAAAGTTTCAAGATGCTGACATGTTCTTTGTTTTTTCAAAAGCGGAAGTGCAGCTATCTTTTGAGGCGTTTCGTTTCTCTATAGTTTTGAAATTCTTACATCGGAGACCTTCGCTTGATCATATTCGGGGATTTATCAATAATCGGTGGGGGTTGAAAGCAATACCAGTTATTGGTCAATTGAGAAATCTACGTAATTTGTTGGTCTGGATGGCTATGGAAGATGATTTTATCTCTACGATGGCGAGAGGAAATTATGAAATTCTTGGTGTGCCTTTTCGAGTTTTTCACTGGACTCCGGATTATGTGGAAAAGGAGGATTCGCCTTGGGTACTGGTGTGGATGACTTTACCGGGCTTACCCCCGAATTATTTTCAGGAATCTATGTTGCGTAGTATTGGCGATGGTTTTGGTAAATATTTGAAGCGGTATAACGCTATGACTTGTGTCTCTCGGTTGGAGGTAGCTCGGATCTGTGTGGAGGTAAATATTTCTACTCCTTTGAGGCATTCGTTTTGGCTAGGTCCTCCACATGGGAGCTTTAGTCATTTTTAGGAAGTCTTTTATGAGGCAGTGCCAAGCTATTGTGGCTCTTGTTGCAAGTAGGGCCATACATAAATTAGATGCAGACGAGGTCGTGATATCAAGCAACAAAGTAATGAAGTGGAAGGAGGTTGATAATAAGGAGAGAACGAAACATAGGCCTATTGCACAGGTAGAGATTGGGGAGGTGTCGAGGTCTCGGCATCAGGAAATTTTGGATACTCTCCAAGCTTGTAAAAATGATCAATCGGGGAGATCGGATACAATCTTATTTATACCACAGTTGGGAGTGGTTCATGAGAATTGTGAGGCTGTCTTTAAAGAGGCTGATATGGGTGGGTCATCAAAGGCTAGTCTTGAAGTGCGTATATCTTATTTGTGCAGTTCGAGCACATCTGGAAATCAACGGCAGCAACAGGATGAGAAAGAGGATGTGATGGAGGGTATATCGCACACCCAGATGCCTGTAGTACACTCAAGAAAATGGAGTGATATGGTTGAAGACGTTTCAGAAGAGGAGGCAGTTCATAATTCAGACACTTCTGCTCTTAGGAGCTCGCTGAGGGTGGTTGATGAGGCTTTGGAGTTTAAGTTAGGTGGATTGGGGAGAGAAGAGTTTTTCGCAGTCAAGGAGATTATTGAGGAGGATGCTCTGTGCAGGGTGATCTCTGATGGGGAACAAGAAGGGGAGTTGAATGAGTTAGCTGCAAAAATTTTTGATTCTAACCCAGAGATGCATGTTCCTTTGAAAAAGGTAAAAGGGGGTAAGAAAGAGAAGTCTATTATTGTCCTGGAGCGTCATACACGTTCCAAAAAATTTATTTTATTTTTTTATGTCTATTCTCATCTAGAATATTAGGAGAATTCTTTATTTTGAACGATTTTCTTAATGCGAATAAATGTAGTAGATGTGCGAGATGGTTACATTTGCCATCTTTTGTTAATAATGCGGACGTGGGTGGGAAAAGATGGTTGTTTTGGGCGGAAGCTCTTGAGTTTGAGCTAATTTCGTCTACATCACAAGCTATTTCAGGTTGGTTCTCTTATGGTAGTAGGCGTGTGTTGACAACTTTTGTGTATGCTAGTTGTTTCCGTGATAGACGACAAGATCTATGGGATTATCTTAGGTTGCAAGACCCTCATGGGCTACCTTGGCTCATTGGGAGGGGGGGATTTTAATATTATCCGGAATGATAGCAAAAAATTTGGGGGATTGTTACAGGCTTCTGGGGCTAAGGATGATTTTAATGGGTGGATAAACGATTGTGCTTTGCTGGATCTCCCTTTCAGAGGTAATCGTTTGTCTTGGTGTAACGGAAGACTTGGAGGAAGGCGAATATGGGCCCCTTTGGATTGAGTTTTTGTTAATATGCAATTCTTAATTTATTTGTGGGTGCAAACATGAGCTACCTTTCGCGAATGTCGTCGGATCACTCCTCGATGTTGCGGATTGTGCTCGGCCTTTTTGATTTCGTCAAATGGGGGGTTCTCACACTAATTTTCTTCCGTCGGGGAGGCGGATTTGGATGGAGAATGTAGAAGGTTGTGCTATGGTGGGGATTATAAAAAAATTAAAAATATTAAAAGGTGTGTTGCTGCAATTGAATAGAGATGTCTTTGGGTGTGTAGAGGTTGAAATCAAGAGGTTGGAAGATCGGATTATTTGGTTGGAAGAGGAAGTAACAAATAATTTCTCTGCTTTGTCCGAAAATGAGCTAATGCATTGTAAACAAGAGCACTTACAGTGGGTTAATAGGGAAGAAGTCTTGGCTTGTCAAAAATCTAGGATCAAATGGATTATGGAAGGGGATGCTAATACAAGTTTTTTTATGCTGCTCTAAAAGTGAAGAGAAAGAATAGAAAAATTGAGAAAATGTCTCTTGATGATGGAAGTGTATTAGATTCGGCAGAAAAGTGCATGATGAGGGTGTGAGATTTTTTCAGAGATTATTTTCCTCATCTGCCATACTATTAGATGCCCCTGAATTGGACTTGCTTGTTCTGTCCGTTACAATGGCAGAGAACGAATTATTGTGTGCGACGCCATCTGTTGAAGAATTAAAGCATGCTCCTTGGTCAATTCCTATGGATAGCAGCCCAAGGCCTGATGGGTATTCAGCTTCTTTCTTTTCTCTTGCTTGGGATATTATTAAAGATGATCTTGTAGAGATAGCGAAGGATTTTTTTGCTAGACAACCTTTTTCTACTTTTTATGGGGCGAAAAATTTGGTCTTGATTCCTAAGGTGGAGGAACCTATGGGATTTGGACAATTTCGGCCTATTAGCCTTTGCTCGGTGGTGTACAAAATTATGACGAAGATTATGGTTGTGAGATTGGCGCCTATACTTGAAAGAATTATTTTGAAAGAGCAAGCATCATTTATCCCAAGACGAAGCATTTTTTATAATATGTCTTTGGCTCAGGAATTGTCTCAGGGAATAAATTGGAAGTTGCGAGGGGCTAATGTAATGATGAAGATTGATATGGCCAAGGCATACGACCGTGTGAATTGGAGGTTCCTTATGGAAGTTTTATGTAGATTGGGTTTCTCTAATAATTGGAGAAATCTAGTTTACAATGTGATTGCTTCTCCGTATTATTCGGTGATGTTGTATGGTTGCACAAAAGGTTTTTTTCAGGCGTCATGTGGGCTACGACAAGGTGATCCTCTATCGCCTTACCTTTTTATTTTGTTGCAGGAGATTCTCTCTCGTGTGCTACATCAACAATTTAGTGCGGGTCGTATTAAGCCTTAACATCTGAGTGGGGGTACCCTTATTTCTTATTTGTTGTACGCGGATGATATTCTGATTTTTGCGAATGGTGGAAAGGTGTCCATCCGGAATCTCATGTCAACATTGTACTGGTATGAATCTTTGTCTAGACAGCTGATTAGCCCGAGTAAGTCTACTATTTTTTCTCTTCTTCCATCTCTACAAAAGGAGAAATAGTCTCAAGCTAATTTCCGATTTTGAAGAGGGATCATGGCCTTGTTTATATTTGGGAATTCCACTTTATGTGGGGTGGATGAAGATTAGATTATTTGATTTTTTGTTGGCAAAAATTCATAAAAAGTTAGC
The DNA here is from genome assembly GCF_004785595.1 of Juglans microcarpa x Juglans regia. Classification (NCBI taxonomy): domain Eukaryota; kingdom Viridiplantae; phylum Streptophyta; class Magnoliopsida; order Fagales; family Juglandaceae; genus Juglans; species Juglans microcarpa x Juglans regia. The sequence continues at coordinate 1,917,328 of NC_054604.1, read as the reverse complement.
TGGTTGGAAAAGTTAGCTTTTATCTTTCGGGGGGAAGATCATTCTTATTAAACATGTGTTGAACAACATGCCAATCCACATGTTATCTGTTTTGAAGGTGCCGAAAGCCATTTTTGCAACTCTTAAAAGAATCTTTTCTAATTTCCTTTGGGGCTCTTAGATGGAGATTAGAAAGCACAAATGGATTTCATGGTGGAGTGTGTAAGCCAGTGGAGGAGGGAGGTCTTGGTATTAAAGATCTTATGGAGTTGCAAGATTCTTTGCTTATGAAATTTGGTTGGAAATTACTAAAGAGGGATTCTATGTAGGCAAAATTTTTTCCAAAAATGTACCTTGGGAGGGAGCATATTTATAACATTAGTAAGGAGAATAAAGGATCCTAGCTTTGGAAGGGAATTACAACGCAATGCCAAAGGTGATGCTGAACTCTCAATGGCTTGTGAGGAATGAGCAGTTAAATTTTTGGATGGATAATTGGGTGGGGTATGGTCCCTTAAGAAATATTTGTTCGGTGGTAGGTAGCTGTAATTTGTTAGTTGATGAAGTGATCGATGAAAGGGGGCCGAAAATTGAACAAATTCAGAGCCTGGTCACGCCTGAGGTATTGCAGGAAATTTCAGAATCTGATGTAAGGCTTCGGTAGGAGGGATGTGCTAATATGGAAGCATTCTTTGGATGGAGACTTCACCACTAAATCTGCCCGAAATATTTCTAGGCAACATGGACAAGTTTGTGAATGGAAAAAGTGGCTTTGGCAAGCTGAAATACCCAAGAAGATGTCGTTCTTCATTTGGAGGGTGAAGCGTGGAGCTGTGCTGACTGATGATTCTATTCAACGCTTGGGCATCGTGTTGGCCTCTAAATGCCACTGTTGTACCATGTCTCAAGTGGAAAGAATGAATCATATTTTATGTGAGGGGGCAAATGCTCAAAAGGTATGGAAGTTTTTTACAACCCTTTATCAAATGAGATTGCCACTGATCCGAAATTGGGAGGGTATTGATGTCTTTTTGGTGGCAACGAGCAACGACACACTCTCAAGTTGGGTGGATCCATGGAACTCTTCCCATTTTTATTTCTTGAGCTTTATGGAAGTCTAGGTGTGCAGCTAGAATGAAAAGTGAGGTCTTTAAGATAGAAGATGTTATTAGAAATGTGAAGTTTTTACTTACTGATGCTTCTTGCAATCTGGAAAAATTTCAGTATATGAGAAAGAATGATAGGTCGGTGATGGAGAGTTTAAAGATCCCGATTGTTCCTATTCATAAGAAAAGAGCGACGGCTATTAAATGGAACTTGCCGCCGACAGGGAGGATGAAGCTTAGTGTAGATGGTGGTGCGTGCAATAATCTGGGAGATGCAGGGGGTGGAAGGATCATCCGAGATTCGACTGGTAGAGTAATAACAGGTTTTGCGCACTCCTTCGGCGTTGCATCAAATACTGTTGCAGAATGTCGTGCATTACTTGATGGTCTTCGCTTATGCAAAATGTTAAGGCTGCGAGATGTCATAGTAGAATCAGATTCGATGGTGATCACGAATTGGCTTGCATCTGGATTTTGTCGACTTTGGTTCTTGTGGGATTTTTGGGAGGAGATCAAGGAGCTTGCTCCAGAGCTCAATGCACGATTTAGGCATATTTACCGAGAAGTAGATATGGTAGCAGTTTTTTTTGGCAAAAGAAGCTTCACATGGAGTCATCAAAGATTTTATTGGTGCGGGAATATTACAACCTCGTTTGCGAGGATTGTTGTGTATGGCTCGCTTTGGAATTCCTTTTATTAGAGAGAAATGAGCCTTGTAGTAAAAAAGAAAGAGGTCGAAAGGGGTCTACTGGGTCGATTGGCAGAATTTCTATCTAGAGTTTATTGTTTGGAGTTAATGCTCAAGTTTGATGTTAGCGTTGGCGTTGTGCATTTACATACGTCTGGCGTTGGTTTCATGTTGGTGCAGAAAATGGTTCACGGTGGTCTGTCTTTCGTGAGTCATTATACAGATTCTTTTGCTTTAGTTTGGGTATTGGTTATTTTTCTGTGTTTTTGGGTTTTTGACTCATGGGATGGATTGCGTTTGAATATTTGTAATGAAGTCTAGATGTTGCCATGGTATTCCTCCACCATAACTGAGATTATGTTTTTCGAATAAATGTGGGCCGGAGTTATTCTTGGACATGTGACCTCGTCTCTTTAAAAAAAAAAAAAGTCACTCCATAATTGTCTACGCTCAATGTAGGGAGATTTGACATACACAAAAATAAGTAATACATCTTTAGAATTATCTGTAACCCGAATGGTCACAAATTGATTACCCATACTATTATAAGATTGGTATCTTGTGACCAAAAAATCCATATATTTCCTCCTACATCAACATTAGAACAGCAATTATCAAACCTCAATCTATCTCTCCATAACACTATCCGGGAATAATTCACCATTGGCTTTGCAATGACAAGAACTTTAGGAGGCATCTTGGCAACCAGCTTTCTCAGACGTTGGCTTGAAGTTCCAATTCCCCTAGAATTCCAAAAAAGATATGAAAACATCATAAATTAAGTTTACAGGGTTTGCTTATAACCCTGGAAGAACCCCTTATCTTCATTCCTTTTTCTTTAACATTCGTCTTCTGGTGCATATCAAAGTCCGACAACACATTTTTCTCTTTTGCTAAATGTTCTAAAGCCCCAACCGACTCAGAGTCCGAGCAAACCTACGCTTCAGAGCAATCATGCCTTTGGATATCAACCCCTTCCAATCTTATTTAGCACCCCTCCCTTGCTAGTAATCCAACGATAGTGTATTGCTCATGACCAGCAATAGCATCTGTGTGGTACTCGTCTAAAACAATGGTCGACCGATCTTCTATATTGGACACACAATTCCCCCAATAACTCCATCGGTTGTTCAACATCGCGGCCATCACCAACCACAAAAGGCATTGACACCTCAGTCACTATCTCCAATTGAATTGCTATCTCACAATCTACATTCCCCACGTCAAAAGGCATCACCTTCCTAGACCTCTTCAGCAGCTCGTGCCCCAACGACTAATTTTCATTTTGTATTTGTATAACTTTTGCAGGAATTAAAGCTAGATTTTTTTTTTTCCAAATCCTCCATATTCTTTTCCCTTTCCTCTTGTGATGTTTCCTTATCTAGGTTTTTTTTCAATAACTTGCAACTGCATATCTCCCATCTGACTAGTTTCCCCTTTCTGAAATTCATTAACATGCTCGTTATCTTCTTTCTCCTTTTGGACCCATATTTGATCATTCTTCCTTGAGACTTTTTTTACTTTCTGATCCATTTCTCGTCTTGTTCCATCCCATTTACATGTCTTGGAATTGTGTCCTTGAACATGACATCTCATGTAGTACGCAGGTAATGTTTCAAACTCTATCTCCTGATAAAAACTCTAAGGTTTCCTAGGAGTACCGATCCATAATGTCTTCAACGACTCATTTGTGACTTCCATTTCAATAGAAACCCTTGCACCATCCATTTGTGTAGCACATCTTGTTGAATTATCACGCTTGAGGAACCAATCGATAGGAGTCGTGATACTACGCAAAAAGGATTCATGATAAAAATTTGGAGGCAATCCTTGCAACGATATCCACACCGGTGCACACGAATAGGTTCATGATCTTCATGAAATCTGGTTGTCGAGTGAAACACTATGTAATGAACACCATCAATCTCACACTTCTCATGCGCAAACGCCTTCACAAAGTCTTCTTTTGAAGTCAGATGAATGAATACATTCCTCATCCTACTCATCGAAGAGACAACTGGTTGTTTAAGCAACCCCCATCTACTTCTTATGAACGAACGAATCGAGTCCAATGAGGGCCTTTGATGTAGGAATGTTAGCACTAATGAAAACTGAAATGGTAAAGCCGATCGATCAATTTCCTCCTTAGAGAAAACCACGCACACTTCTCCATCCACCGTTTTATGATATATAAAAGGCACAACAACCTCAGGAAGAGGCTGAGGGGAATCTAGAACAATGTCAGCAACGGTTCTCATGCGGGGGGCGGTCGCCATAGTGGCTTAGGGGCCATCGGTGGCAGCCATACGAAGCCCTAGTCGTACTATTCCAGAGAGAAAAAAAAACCCTACTGCCACGTCAGCATGTGAGAAGTTGTATTACGTAATTATAAGTGAGCTAGATCATACTACTAGTTGAATCCTCCAGGCTCCATATTTATTTCACACTGATAATTAACAAAATAATCAACCAAAGCTCTAATACCACTTTGTTAGGGTGAACACCAAAAAATACAGCGGAATATTTTCTTCCATTTCATTGTGAAAATCAAATTGATAATCTAGTAAACATAAAATCCCAAGAAAGACTCTAAGAATTTTTACGTGGAAAACTCTCCAATGCGAAGGGAAAAATCACGGGACCTAGTCTAGTTAAAACTTCCACTATCAACGATAATGAGGTTACAAATTGTCTTCTTTAAAATAATATCTAGAGGCTACCAATACATTAAGAATATCTATATTCTCGGTTCAACACAAAATCATCACCATATAGATGGAAACTAAAAGAGTGACGAGAAAGATTCTAGCAGGTGAGTATTGGTAGAAGACAGACAAAGATGATTCTCAATGATCGACACCAGTCAAAATGAAGCTAAGACATCGGGAACAATATACTAAAATTTCTTCAAAATCAGACCACAGATGATCTCTCAAATCTTATTAAAGTGTGAGGAAAAAATCCTCCTATAGGCACGATTCCCTCTTTTCACCTTCTCACCGCTTTATCTTTTCTTCTTGCTGAAGTATACATTTTTTTATTTTTCACCAGCCGCCTATGATGATATATATATATATATATATATATAATATATATACTCGTAAGGGCAAACAAGTGCATTGCACGTGTGCCCAATTGAAAAAATATGAAAAATTGGTTACTTGTCAATCCACAATGAATAACAAAATGATAATTTAAATTCATACAATTTTAAATGTCAATGATAGAGTTTCATCTATATTTTAAGATTTTATTTCTTATCATAAAAAAATCACATATGTTATGTACAAAATATTGATAACCATAATTTTTACTTGGCTACATGTCAATTCACAATGAACAACAAAAATGAGAGTTTAAATATATACAAATTTCTAAATTTAACTATGTATATGCAGTTCCATTTATATTTTAACATTTTTTATCTGATCATAAAAAAGATCACACATCTTCTTGGAAAATATTCATAACTATAACATAAAAATTTTCACAAACACATTTATAACTACACAGAAATACTTTGTACTTATATATTACAATGATTTAAACTTTTGGAAAGAAGTTTAAAAATAGTTATTCTATTCTTTCAGGCACATTAGGGTGCAGATTTGTCTTGTTGTTTTCCTATATAAAAAAAAAAGGAAATAATAAAATAATTGAGAATGACATATCAAATAGATGTAGAAAAAAATGCAAGAAGTTGATAATTTGTAGTTTACCTGAGGTTTCGAATGGAATTTTGACGTGTTCTCATAACTGAATCTATCTTCATATAGATAATTAACTTGTAGAAGAATTTTTTATTTTTTTTTTGTATTTATTGGTAAAAATGAAAACAAAATGAAGGAAATATTTTTTAATAAAAGATAGTTATGAATAAACCTGATTGCTCAATATTGGGGTAGATGCAATTATGTTGTCAGAACATAAATCTCTTTGACCAAGCATTAAAGTTTCAGAAGAATTAACATTCGAAGACGAATTCATCTCTCTTATACAAATGACTTTATTGTCATTTGAATGACAAGAGAGAGTATACTGAGACTGTATTTGCATTTGAATTTTATTATTTCAAATTTTTTTCAACTCGGCATATCTCTTTCTTTTTTTTTGGCAGACCTCTTCTTTTTTCTCCTTTGATTGGATAGCATACCAACTTTTTCTTATTGGAGCTTTTGCACGTTCTTCAAGGTTTATTTATAAAAGTAGTTAGATAGAAATAAAAATAAATGGTGTTAATAATGTTTAAATGTATTTTTGCATTTAACAATATCGTCTTACCAATCGACATAAAGTTGTAGAAGGTTCTAAATCTCGCGTCAATTTCAGACTGTAATCTAAAAAACATTTGACAACATATCAAATACATGAGTACATATGTATATACAAAGCAGAGATAAAAATTTCTATTTTTTAAAACATTCATCTATATTTAAAATATAAGGAAATACGATCCAATCAGCAAGATATGTCTAATATTCAAATCAAATAAACTAATATAATAATAAACTATTTACAATTAAAAATCTAAAGAGACATACAGCACATATTGAGTAATTTTATTTAATAATGACAATTTTATATATTTGTAAATTGTCTAACACCAATAAATGCATAAAATATTATAAAATAAAAAGAATAACATCTATTTCTATGGGTCTGAAATCATCAAGGCCATAAATGTTTAACAATTCTATTAACGTACAATTTTATTTGGGTTTGCTCTCTAAATTTTTTGTAACATGTATGTGTATGTACTATTTGATGAATGCATAGAAAATTTCATATTTAACTGAACACAAAAAGAAACGGAAGTATACCTAATTTATTATGGAATTTAGTAACGAAGGAGCAGATTTCACAAACAATTTAGAACCTATAAGCGAGGAAATAGATTCGGGAAAATCAAAACAACAATTTTATCAGATAGCAAACAGTAGAAAATAAATAACATGACAATTGCTTTTATACTAAATTGTAGGCGGTGAAAGCGGTGGGAAAAAAATTAAAAATAACATCTGATAAGATTTGCGTAAGTGGTGGAAAACTTTAAAATAATAAGAATCTAATAATTGCAAAATAAAATTACTTATTAACAATGTCATTAATAACCATATTAATACTATTATCAGTATCAACTTTCGTATTAATATAGAATTTAATATCCAAAAAGCAATATTAAATCTTCAAAATATCAAACCTGTTATCATTATAAGATTTGTTATTAAAGGAAAAATTGATCCAGGATGGAAAAAAAAAATATTTTCTGGAAAGTATATATCCAAACAAATCATTAGACTAGAATGATTAATAAAATAAAGATACAATTTGGGAAACTAAAGAAAGAAATCGATAATAATTTGTCAAACATGTAAATATACAAAACACAAAAACGAGATTCTAAAAAACAAACAACAATATAAATATCTATATCTAAAGCATAAAGAAATATAATATAATCAATAATATATGCTTAATATTAAAATTAAATCAACTAATATAATATCACACTATTTAGAATTAAAAATCTAAATAAACATAGAGAAAATATTTACTAATTTTGATTAATAATCACAATTTCATATACTTGCAAAATGCATTAAACAAATAAGTGCATAAAATATTATACAATACAGACAATAACATCTATTTGTATGGATAATAATAAAACATATCTAGAGATAAGAACGAATAAAAGATTAATGGAAATAGAGAAGAGCAGTAACCAGGAGATTGAGGAACAACAAGATAAGCACAGAGGCAGCAATTTTGTTGCAAAAAAATATATTATAAAAAATAACATAATGATTTTAACAATATATTATTGTTTCTTAAATAAGGCTATACTAACATATTAAAATATAACTTGGTAATAATTTTTTATTCAAATTTTAATAACAAATGTCATATTATGTAAACAAAATTGACTATATATTTACAATAAATTTTTTCAGATTGGAAATAAAATTTGTAGAATATTGAAACTGGTTTTTCTACAAATTTATTTTTATTAATAATTTTAATATAATTTATTACCAATTTAAAGTTAAACCCTAATTCAATTTAACTGTAGAAAAATAAATTAAAACCTAAAACGGCACCGTCCTGCACAAAAATAAAATCCTAATTCTACACGCACCCGTATAAATGCATCGTTACTGAATTTCCTTTTCATTAGTTCATTTCACCTCTCTATCTCGACAGCTTCTCATCCCTCTCTCAAAAACTTCTCTCTCCCCACTCTTCTTCCTCGTCCCATCTCTTACACCTTCTCTCCACTCGACATCTCTAAATGTCGCTCGCCATCCCAAGAACCGGAGATCCTCTCCTCCTCTCCCCGAAATACAAGTCTCTCCACACGGCTATAGAGGTTATTTCTATCATCTCTTTCTCTCTCTCACTCTCTCTTTATATCTCTATTACAGAAGATTGTTCTTTTTTTTTTTTTTAATGTTTTGGTTGCTTTATTGGGGATTTGTTTTACATGTTCTTATTTCTTTAATTTTTTTTTTGTTCTTTCTATTTTCTACATATAGATCCGAGTACATTTTTTTTTGAAGTTGCCTCGTCTAAATTTTTTTATCTCTATAAATCTGAACAGGTCTTTATATATCTGAAGACATCCTGTTTAGATACGAATGCTGTTTTTTTTTTTTAATTTTTATTTCTCCGTACATCTACAGATCTTCAGATCCGAACCAACCTTCAACTTTTTCTCATAATTTTTTTGCTATTAATTTCTTTGTTCCTATAGATCCGAGTCAATCTTTATTTTTTTTTTGAAGTTGGGGTTTATTTATTTATTTATTTATTTTTTTCTTATAAAGATTTGGACAGATATTTATATATTTCAAGAGATTATGTTCATATCTCATGGTGTTCCTTTTTGTTTTTACTTTTTCCATTCTCTGTAATTATTTTTCTCTTTTGTTTTCTTTGTTCTTTCATATTTTTCTTGTTTGTTTTTTTTTCTTCCATCGTGCATTTGTAAGTAAATGAACATATGTTTTTCATTTCCTACAGATTTGAGTTGGTGTATAATTTTTCAAGATATCATGTTCATATCTCATAGTGTTGATTATCTCTCTATGCTTGTTTCTAAATATTTCTTGACAATAGAGATAAATCTTCATTTATTGTTTCTTTTTTCCTTCTATTTTTGTGCGTTGAGTTGTTGTGATGATTTTTTTGGTTATTTGTTTTTTCGAGTGCTTATATGTATAAAAAGCACCACCTCTTTTTTCCTTCTTGTTTTTTGATTTTTTATAAAGAAATTTTTAAATCTTAGGAATCTAAAGCCTCTTGTTTCAAGTCTATTTTTTTTTCTCGCCTTCTGTATGTTGATTTGCTCTTCCTGATCTGTTTCCTCCTTATCTTTGTGCTTGTTACTAAATTTTTTTGTCAACACATACAAATTTGAGATTATATTTATGACATGTTCATTTATTTTTCCTTTTCCCATTTTATTTTATGCGTTCAAGTGTTGTGATGATTATTTTGGTTGGAGTTTTATTTTTTCGAATGCTTACAAATCTTTACCTCTGTGTTTCTTATCTTTTGATTTATTTTTTATATATGATCCTCTTTGGTTATAGGATACTCATGTCTCTGGGCTGTTGTGATGATTATTTTGGTTGCAGGTTTTTGGTTTTTGGAAGCTTATAAATCTTTACTTTTCTTATCTTCTGATTTATTTTTTATATATGTTTTTATGTTGTTTTACCATACTTTACTATGTTTGATATTTGTTTAGATGTGATTTGAACATGTGTAGTTCGCCGGTTGTTGAGATTTTTTTTTTGGCCTATATTGATATTTTTTTCTTAGTTTCAATTTTTTTGAGTTTAATGCGTATCTGTAGATGTACAGATCTACTACATGTTTTGAAGTGATTAATTTTATTTCATTCTCTCAATTTATTTCTTACTTGTATTTTTTTCCCAGATACTGTACATGTGAACAGAGAATGGAAGGTAAACGAATAAAACAACATCACAATAAGAAATGGAGATTCACTCCTCTTTCTCAACTAAATTTAGTTTTCTAAACCCAAATAGTCATGTAACTTTTTTATTTCTTAACTATTGCATATATGTAAATAACGGAAGAAGATAGTCAGGAAATCAACAAAAAAAAAACTGACCTGTGAAACTGGATAGGTGGGAGGCAAGTTTGGAACCCAAATTTGAAAGAAACATATTTTGATTGTTAAAACGATATATGGGAAACAATAGAAAATAAAGATGGAAAGCTACTCTTAAATGAAGTGGTCAACAGTTTAAGCGGTAGAAAAGACAAACAAAATCAAATTCTGATAAATGTAAAAAAAAAAAAAAATGAAGATAATTCTTATACAAAGAAGCAAGCGGTGGAAGAAATGTAAAAAAAAAAAAATGAGAATCTGATAAGAGAAAAATGGTGGAGGCGGTGGGAAACGCTTAGATGGAAAAAAATGAAATCGAGAAGGCTGTAGAAATTGTTAGAAGAAAAATTTACAAATTTGATCAAATAATAATACAGGAATTCTAGAAGAATAAAAAAAAAAAGACAAAAAGGACAAAATCATAAATTGACTATGCGTGGCAATAGAAATGACAAATAAATATAAATTCAAGGGCATAAATGAAAAAAAAAGTTATCAGGGACAGAAATGGCAGAGAAATACCAATTGCAGGGCAAAAATAGAAAAAAAATTATTTATCAACATGCTTCTTGCACAAAATCAAGGGCAAAAAAGGAAAAAAAGATGACAAAATTCGTAGACATTAGCGCTTATTATATATAAGATGTGTATATATATATATCTATATGAGAAATCAAGATAATTACAAAATTGCCATCAGAATGGCTTAGGCGATATGATTTCCTTACATGGAGAGACCGCCACATCATTTGAGAATATCAAAACTCTTGCCTTGAAATAAAAGTTTTTTCTCCACATAAACTTCTATGCGACATTACAAATTAACTTCGAACAGACCATATATAGATACATACTTAGACACACGAGAGATCGAGAAGAAAATGTCAAACTTCCTGCAATTTTTGTCACAACATGTGACCACTTCCTTCTTCCTGAATCCCTTTGTTTTAGCTATCTTGTCCGTCATCTTCATACTTCTCATGTTCAAATGGTCCTCCACCCTTCCAAGCACAAAACATAACTCACCACCTTCACCACCAAAGCTCCCAATCATTGGAAACCTTCACCAACTCGGCTTGCATCCTCACCGTTCACTCAGATCCTTAGCTCAACGCCATGGCCCCCTCATGCTGCTTCACTTTGGCAGCGTCCCAACCCTTGTTGTTTCATCTGCCGATGCTGCCCGAGAGATCATGAAAACCCATGACCTCATCTTTGCAAACCGGCCCAAATCAAGCATGTTCCAGAAACTGCTATACAATTACAAAGATGTGTCAATGGCCCCCTACGGCGAATACTGGAGGCAGATGAAGAGCGTATGCGTGCTACATCTTTTGAGTAACAAAAGGGTTCAGTCCTTTCGCGGTGTTAGAGAGGAGGAAACCTCCCTGATGATTCAGAAGATCAAACAGTCGTGCTATTCGTCAGGTACTGTGAATTTAAGCGAAGTGTTTGCAAAGCTTACAAATGATGTAGTGTGCAGGGTGAGTTTAGGAAGGAAATATAGTGGAGGGGAAGAAGGTGGGAGCAAATTTAAGGAGATTTTAGGGGATTTTGTGGAGCTGTTGGGTATTATCAGTGTTGGGGACTATATTCCATCGCTTGCTTGGGTGGGCCGTGTAAATGGCTTGGATGCTAGAACAGAGAAGGTGGCTACACGGCTGGATAATTTTCTAGAAGAAGTACTTGAAGAGCACACAAATTTTCAGAAGAAAGCCAGGAGTGATGGCCATGTGAGTCCAGAAAATGAAGATCAGAAAGACTTTGTTGATGTTCTTCTTTGGATTCAGAAGGAAGACGTGATCGGTTTTCCTGTCGAAAGAGTTAGCATCAAGGCTGTAATCCTGGTAAGCAAACTCGTACGTGTGCGTGCGCGCGAGACCGGCCAAGTCATGGATCGAATTGTCTATCGATCGGTGTAATTTTGTTCTCATTCTCTGCTTTCTCGAGTTTACGGTAGGAAGTATGATTACGTCATATGTTTGAACCGACGAGATATTTTTTCCCTTTCTGACCAGAATAGGAGCTAGCTAAAGACCATATACATTTGGTTTTCGAAGTTTCTACTACTAAGAAAAATGAGACGAACACTTCTAAATCTTTTAGCATTGTGTTACTATTGACACAAAATTAAGGTGTCGGGCAAGAGCTTTATTTATGTTTGAATGGTAAAAGCCTAACAGGTGGGATGTTAATATTACATGGTCTTAACCAAAACGGTCTGCATGCTCACTTCAAGAGGGTTTTGCATGTAATGCTTTTTGTTTTTGGGTCACATACATATAATTGACAGCTTTCTTCAACATTTACAATCTTTTATTACAGGATGTATTCGCCGCTGGAACTGACACTGTGTATACAGTTTTAGAGTGGGCAATGACAGAGCTGTTAAGGCACCCAAACGCCATGGAGAAGGTGCAGAATGAGGTGAGAGGGATTAGTACCGGCAAGGAAAGAGAAGTAACAGAGGATGATTTGGATAAAATGCATTACTTAAAGGCAGTAATCAAAGAGACATTTCGGATGCATCCACCTATTCCACTGCTAGTTCCTCGGGAATCGACTCAAAGTGTCAAATTACAGGGCTATGACATTGCAGCAGGAACACAAGTAATAGTCAATGCATGGGCAATTGGAAGAGACCCAACATCATGGGATGAACCAGAGGAGTTTCACCCAGAGAGGTTCTTGACAACCTCAATAGATGTGAAAGGACATGACTTTCAGTTAATCCCATTCGGTGCTGGAAGGAGGAGTTGCCCAGGCATTCCTTTTGCCCTCACTATCATCGAGCTCGTTTTGGCAAATCTGGTGCAAAAGTTTGATTGGGCGTTGCCTAATGAAGCAAGTGGACAGGATTTGGACATGTCTGAATCTATTGGTCTAACAATTCATAGAAAGTTTCCTCTTACAGCAGTTGCAACTCCATATTTTGATTAGTATATAATCTGCATTAGCGAAAGAATATGTTAAACAGGAGATCAGGATTATGTGAAGCTGCTAGTAGGAGTCTAGAGAGATCAGTTCTGTATCAAGCCATAGAATTCATCTTATCAATTGGTGTTCTGATCTCTATCTATTAGGTTCTTATGTTTATCACTTCATCTCTACCGTCATTGTAAGGCTATTTAAAGCCAAGTAATCTATGGAATAAAGCAGTTTTTGAATTAGTAAACATAGAGTCCTGTGTTATTGTAACACTCGGGCCAGCACCAAGCCCAGGCCAAGCCGTAATCTATAATTATTTTTTAAGTTATTATTTGTGGGGAAGCCTATTTGATGTTTATTGGGTAATTTTTGAATATGTTACTGGCCCAAAATATTATTACGACCGAATATGAATTTTACATGCCCAAAAACTATAAAAGAAAAGAGCTAAAAGAACCACCCATGCATGTTGATTTTTAATGGGTATTCACTATTCGGTAACAAGACAAAAATAATGGTTCCAATAATATTTTGTCGTACAGGACTCCCGCCATTGCTTAAGGTCCACCCTACGTAAGCCTCCAAAAATAAAAAGGAGCTGTTTATTATTATTATTATTTATTTAAAAATAAATAAAAAACCATTTTATTAAATAAAATCTTAAATAATTTTTATAATTTTCAATATTTGCAAGGCCCTATAATACTAAATTTAATATGTAATACAATGATTTTTTTATATAAGTAATTCAATGAATTATTTATATTTTAAATAATTTTTTTAAAATCTTGCTAAATTAAGACATAAAATTTACATTGAAGCATCATTTTAAGTTGTTGTATATATAAATTCATAAAATTTGTATTTAAAGATTTTCAATAAAATCTAATTTTATTAAAAAATTTAAAAATATTCTATATAATAATTTATATTTTATTATATTATAATTATAAACTCACTTAAATTTTACCTTGACTCAATTATTGAGCCGTCCCGCCCACGGGATAATATCAGTAAGTTCAGCACTGGAATATTCTTTGAGACCAAGTGCATGCATGCGAGCCTCACAGTCAATAATATTGTTTGTCATGAAAGAAAATGAGAGTGATCTCTAGGAACTGGGCCTGGAAATTTTGGTTGGGTTGTATTAGTTTTTTCAAAACAGAGCCTTCAGATTAATTATTATAAGAGACAAGAGTTACGGAACTGGGCCTGGAAATTCTTCTTGTGTTCTACGCACACATACAAACCAACAAATTAGTACAAGAGTAATGAATTGTACGTCTCTCTACTCTTGGGGATATTTATTGTCCATATCTCTGACAATTTAGTTTGTAATATTCTTGGTTGAAGGGTTGGCAACGTCGCCATCTTTCGATGAAGCTGATGAAATTCGTTGGTTTGAATTAGATTGTAACCTTAACATTTAGGTCCGACGATGGATAAGATTTAATTGGTACCAGAGCAAAGGGAGAAAAAAGAGCAAGAATTTACTAAATAAACAAAAAAAATTAATAAATGGAAAAAAGCAACAGCTGCAAATCTATCCATAAATCATGAGCATGCTTATATGTTGAGAATTACACTTGCTACTACACTATCTTTGTTGAGAACTCCAATGGCTTTTCTCCAATGGTTAATGGAAAGCTTCCAACCTTTGTTGTTCATTGCATGCATTATTTTCCTCATGTCCCTGAAGTTTTTTTCACTACAAGAAAACTGTTTATTTGTGGCCAGTTAATTCCAGCGAAATGATTATTTACAGTTAAAATGAGTCTGTTTTGATCACAAATGATCTTTTCGTCACAATTAAATAGTCACAAAAACCCGTTTTTCTTTTAGTGTCTTGAAGGAGAAGTCAGCAGGGAAAAGAAACTCCAATCCCCCACCAAGCCCTCCAAAGCTACCCATCATTGGTAACCTTCACCAGCTAGGGAAAATGCCTCATCTCTCTCTCAAGTGTTTGGCAGAGAAGTTCGGACCAATAATTTATTTACAGCTTGGCCAGATCCCAGCAGTGGTAATAAAAACCCATGATCTTGCGCTATCTAGCCGCCACAATTCTTTTCAGCAAAGCATATCATGTATGGTTGCACCGATATTACCTTCTCCCCCTATGGTGATTCCTGGAGGCACGTTCAAAAAATATGCATACTTGAACTTTTTAGTGCTAAAAGAGTTCAATCATATAGACTCGTTTGGGAAGAAGAAGTAGCTCGTTTGGTTCATCGAGTTGCAGATTCCTATCCTTCCACCACCAATCTAACCAAGATGCTTGGACTCTACGCAAATGATGTCCTTTGCCGGGTTGTATTTGGAAGAGATTTCTCAGGTGGAGGGGAATACGATCGCTATGGCTTCCATCAAATGCTCGAGGAGTTTCAAGTATTGCTCGGAGGATTTAGCCTAGTAGATTTCTTCCATTCCATGGAATTCGTAAAGAGTAATGCTAGATACAAGCCCCAAATAGACAAGCCTCATACAAGCCTTTTATAAAACAATGGGTCTCACTAATAAATAATAGTTTTTTTTACACTTTTTTAAAGTGGGATCCACTTTTTGACAAAGACTTGTATGAGACTTGTCTATTTGGGACTTGTACAAATCATTTTTCATTCGTAAATAGTCTAACGGGTAGGAAATCTAGACTTCAAAAGACTTTTCGAAGCTTTGATAAACTTTTTGATCAGTTGTTGAGTGAACATCTCAATCACGAGAGAGAAACAGAGGAGCACAAGGACCTTGTGGATGTCTTACTCGATATACAAAAGAATGGATCCGGCGATCTACCAATCACTATGGATAATATCAAAGCTATCATCTTGGTAAGTCCCCACATGTATTAGATGATACAGGGCAAAATAAACTGTAGGTCGTTTAGTTTCAATTGTAATATGTAAAACTGTGGTTTTCTTTTTTGTACATTTCTTTTCTGATTTATTTCAAGTGTACATATGTCATTAGATTATTAGATTGGTTTGTTAGTCAGTTAGGATATTTTTGTGTATATAGTCACACCTGGTTACTGTATTGAATTAATTCTAGAAAGGGGAAATTGCTTCTTCTTCACCATCGAGTCTGCCTTCTTTCCTTCTTGACTTATCGTGCTCTGGTTTAATTGTTGTTGTGCAAAGCTCTTTGATTCAATTCCTTACATGGTATCAAGAGCTAGTGAGATGTAATTTCGTGGTAGAACCTAACCCTAACCTTCAGACTCCACCCAATTCACCTAAATCTAACCCTCCACCCAACCACAATAACACCCTTACCTTGTCTCGCCACCTCAATCTCTCTGACCTCTCCAACCCTTTTCGTGTATACCATGGAGACAGCCCAACCATTACTCTTGTTCCTGAGCCCATCACTTCTGATAATTACGGCACATGGTCTCGTGCCATGCATCGTGCTCTCCGTGCCAAGAACAAGCTTGGTTTCATCACTGGTTCTTTGCAGCAACCTACCGATCCCTTGGACCCTTACTCGATCTATGGGAGTGGTGTAATGATATGGTGGTCTCATGGATTCAAAATTCCATCAGTCCATCTATCAAGACCAGTGTGGTGCTCGTCGATGATGCTCAAGCCATCTGGAAGGACCTAGAGAAACATTTCTCACATCAGAATAGCCTACGCATTTTTCAACTCAAGAAGTAACTCTCTAGTCTTCTACAAGAGCTCAACTCTGTAAGTATCTACTATGGCA
The DNA here is from genome assembly GCF_004785595.1 of Juglans microcarpa x Juglans regia. Lineage (NCBI taxonomy): Eukaryota > Viridiplantae > Streptophyta > Magnoliopsida > Fagales > Juglandaceae > Juglans > Juglans microcarpa x Juglans regia. The sequence continues at coordinate 1,900,782 of NC_054604.1, read as the reverse complement.
AGCTTAAGACATTTTGGGATGAACTTTCTCTTTATGATCCCTTCCTGCTTGTACTTGTGGAACCATGAAAATCCTTTCAGACCGATACTAGAGAGATTGTATCCTACAATTTCTAATGGGTCTCCATGACTCATATTCTCCCATTTGTGACCAGATTATGTTGATGGACCCTATCCCATCTATTACCGAAGTTTTTTCACTGATTCCGCAACAAGAAATGCATCATCAGATGCTATCTAATGTACCCTCCCCTGAAACCATGGCCATGGCTGTTCAAAAACCTTATTCCCCTCCCAAACAGACCTCCAAATCAAACCAATCCTCCAAGAAGGACCGCCCATATTGCAGCCACTGTAAGATCTCTAGTCATTCCTTGGAAAGCTGTTTCAAACTTGGCAATGTTGTTGCTCCTACTTGTTCACATTGTCATTTAACTGGTCATTCACTTGACAAGTGTTACAAGTTGGTTGGATATCCACTTGGTCACAAAATTCATACCAAAAAGCAGCCCCCTTCTAGAATGAGTGCTCATATGGCTTCTTATTCACCGGCTCTTGATTCTGAAGTTGCTAGTGATGACAAGATTGGTTTGACCAAGCTTCAATACCAACAGCTACTGTCTTTGATCCAGCCACAGGATCCTTCAACTTCTGCTGTTATCAACCACTCAGGAGTTTCCTCTCAACCATCTTCTTCTTCCATTCATCCATCAAACATGTATGGTATATACACTTGCTTTTCTATACACACACAGAGCACCTCACACCATGTTTCTTTTAGTTGGATACTCGACACAGGGGCTACAGACCATATGGTTTGTAATTCCTCATTTTTTACCTCAATTAAACCGTTGTTGTTTACTTTGTTAAGCTTCCTAATGGGAGTTCTGCTCCTATTACTCACATTGGTGACATTCAATTAACTAATACTCTCATTTTACGGGATGTTCTTTGTGTCCCTTCATTCTCTTTCAACTTGATTTCAGCAACTAAGTTGACCCATTCTCTAACTTGTTGCATTTTGTTTTTGTTTTTTTTTTTCTCATTACCGTTTCATTTAGGACTTGTTTTCTTGGAAAACGATTAGGAATGGTGAACTCAAGCATGGATTATACCACTTGGTTTGCTTAGAAATTTCACCATTAGCCCTTGCACAGTCTCTATTAGATTCTACATCTCATACTCACAAAGTTTCCAATACTTTTTCTCCTATTGTTAACACAGTCACTCACCATGACCTATGGCACTATCGCCTAGGTCACTTATAAGTTCCTAGGCTTAGAATGATTGCTGATCCCTTTGTAAGCAAACAAATATTTTTCATTAATAAAAATCCTTGCAGTGTTTGCCCATTAGCCAAATCCCATACATTACCTTTTAATGACAACACTCATCTTTCCTCAAGAATTTTTGAACTCATTCACTGTGACTTATGGGGTCCTAGCCCTACCATTGCACATGATAGGTCAAGATATTTCTTGACCATAATGGAGATTTCTCTCGATCAACTTGGCTCTATTTTTTGGCAAATAAGTATGAAACAAGAACTTGCATTGAATCCTTTTACAATTTGGTGGAAACTCATATTGGACTCAAGATAAAATCCTAAGAAGTGATAATGGTGCTGAATTTTTCATGACCAATTTTTTCAATAATAAGGGCATCATCCACCACAGAAGTTGTGTGTAAACCCCTCAACAAAATGACATTATTGAGAGAAAGCACCAACATATACTCAATATAGCTCGAGCCCTTCAATTCCAATCAAATTTACTTTTGATATATTAGAGTGACTGTGTACCCACAGCCACTTACATAATAAACAGGCTGCCCACCCCCATTTTACAAAATAAATCTCTATATGAAATCCTTTTGAAAATACCACATTCTTATGCTCATATGAGAGTTTTTGGCTCTCTCTGTTTTGCAGCCATCTTGTCACACCCTAGACAAAAATTTGACCCTAGGGGTCTAAGATGTGTGTTCCTTGGATATCCCTTTGGGACCAAAGGCTACAAACTTTTAGATCTCACCACTAACACCATTTTTATTTCCCGGGATGTTATTTTTCATAAGTCCATTTTTCCTTTCCACCAATCCACATCTTCCTCACCTCACTCCACAGAATCTTCACTACCAGTTTTTTCCAGCTTTGAGTCATTTCTCTCAACTGATTCCACTCCACCTCATAATTTCAATCCTGAGCAGACCACTGGCAGCACTTTTCCTCCCTCAGTACCCACAATTTCTTCACCTTCCCCTCCACCTCTTATCACACCCCCTTAACTCCTTAGAAGATCCACTAGACTCAGAAAAGCTTTAAAATAACTCAAAGATTTTCACTGTCACCATGCTTTGCTGCCTCCCCCTGAATAGTCGACTTCCAAGGATGCACCTGTTTTAAATGGTAAGGTTTCCCTCTAAGTCATTATTTATCTTATCAAAAATTTAATCCCTCATTTCAAGCTTTCACATCCTCCATTTCTCTCTACACCGAGCCTACGTCTTACAAACAGGCTTTGAAGGATCCTGGTTGGTGTCAAGCAATGGAGGCTGAGCTTGAGGCTTTGGAACACAATCAAACCTAGACACTCATAGACTTACCTCCGGGAAAAGAAGCTATTGATTGTAAGTATGTTTACAAAACTAAATTTAAGTCTGATGGAACTATGGAGAGACTTAAAGCTAGATTGGTAGCCAAGGGCTACACACAACAAGAAGGCATAGATTTTCATGAGACTTTTTCTCCTGTTGGTAAACTTGTTACTATCAGATGCCTTCTTGTTGTTGCTGCTATTAGAGGCTGGTATTTACATCACTTTGATGTAAATAATGCCTTTTTAAATGGTGATTTGAAAGTGGAAATTTATATGAGAAAACCACTCAGGTACACTAAAGGTTAGCCCCACCAAGTTTGCAAGCTGCTCAAGAGCATTTATGGGCTTAAACAAGCCTCAAGATAGTGGAATTTCAAACTTACCTCATCCTTGCTAGAGTTTGGTTTTATTCAGTCTAAAGCTGACTATAGCTTATTTACTAAGCATGATGGACATTCATTTCTTGCTTTATTAGTTTATGTTGATATATTCTTGTGGCTAGCAATTCTCAAGCCTTAGTTGATTCCATTCGGTCCTTTCTTCATTCTAAATTCAAAATTAAGGACTTTGGCTGCCTATGTTATTTTTTAGGCTTAGAAATTGCTAGATCATCAAGGGAATTCACATTTCCCAAAGAAAAAATATGCCTTGGACATATTAGCTGATGCTGGCATGTTAGGTTTTAAACCCCTAAAACTTCCTCTTGACTAGAATTTTAAAATTAGCAAGGATGAAGGGACTCCTCTTTGTGACCCTAGCATTTATAGAAGACTCATTGGGAGGCTCTTGTACCTTACCATATCTCGGCCAGATCTCTGTTTTCTTGTACAATTACTAAGTCAGTTTATGGCCAGTCCATCCTTTCCCCACCTGGTAGCCACATACAGAATTCTAAGGTATATCAAAGTAGCTCCAAGTCAAGGAATTCCCCTCCCTTCTTCGTCTACATTCCAACTCAAGGCCTATTGTGATTCAGATTGGGCCTCTTGCCCAGATTCTCATCGCTCAACTACAGGGTATTGTATATTTCTTGGAAATTTCTTGGTATCTTGGAAATCCAAGAAATAAACTGTTGTTTCTTGCTCATCAGTTGAAGCTGAGTATGGAAGTATGACTGCCACATGCACAAAATTAACTTGGCTTCGTTATCTCCTTCAAGATCTTGGTATTTCCCATCAACAAGCTGCTTTTCTCTTCTGTGACAATTAGGCAGCACTTCATATTGCTACAAACCCGGTTTTTCATGAGAGGACGAAGCATATTGAGCTCGATTGCCACTTGATTAGAGACCAAATTCAAGCTGAACAGATTACTACTACACATGTCTCCTCCAACAATCAATTGGCTGACACCTTTACTAAAGCCTTTCCCTCTTATCTTCTACACTCACATCTCTCCAAGATGGGAATAGTAAATTACTAGTCTCCATCTTGCCGGGGAGGTGTTAGATGATACAGGGCAAGATAAACTGCAGGTCGTTTAGTTTCAATTGTAATATGTAAAGCTGTCATTTTCTTTTTTGTACATTTCTTTTCTGATTTATTTCAAGTGTACATATGTGTATATAGTCACACCTGGTTACTTCTTCACCATCGACTTTGCCTCTTTTTCTTCTTGACTTATCGTGCTCTGGTTTTGTTAATTGTTGCTGTGCAAAGCTCTATGATTCAATTCTTACAATATGCAATACTTAGTTTTTTATTTTTTCACCATCATACAATATTATGCATGTTATATGCGATATTTAGCTTAACTTTTAGAATAGATATCAATATTTCTCATATATTATTGTCACGGCAGGACATGTTTACTGCAGGATCTGATACAACGTCTATCACCCTTGAATGGGGAATGACAGAGCTCATCTTGAACCCCAAAGTCATGGAAATAGCACAAGCAGAAGTACGAAACATCGTTGGAGATCATAGAAGCGTTGTTTTAGAGAGTGATCTGCCTCACCTGCACTACATTAAAGCTGTCATCAAAGAGATCTTACGATTTCATCGTCCTGCTCCAGTTCTAGTACCTAGAGAATCCACGGAAGATGTGAATATCGAAGGGTAAGATATTCTAGCCAAAACACGTTTTTTTTTTCAATGCCTGGGCAATAGGGAGAGATTCAGAATCTTGGGAAAGCCTAGATATGTTTCAGCCAGAGAGATTTATGGGTACCATTGTCGATTTCAAGGGGCAGCATTTCGAGCTAATACCTTTTGGTGCTTGTTGAAGAATATGCCCAGGAATGACATTTGGAACAACAGTTATTGAGCTCACTATAGCTAAACTTCTCCACAGTTTTGATTGGTATCTTCCTCCTGGTACCGTAGTTGAAAATTTTGATATGAAAGAGGTTTTCGGGATTACGATGCACAGGATATCTAATCCAACTCTCATTGCAAAACCACGCTTTCCCGTAGGACAAAACAAGCCATAATTTAAACGTTTTATCATTCACCTAGTTCCGCTTCATTATGTTTATGCAATACAAGGAGAAACACATACAATAATGGAGCATAGCAGATTTTGACCCCTCCCATATCTTCTATAGATGGCAATAATTGCACATCAACAGCTTGTAAAAGTCATGCACTCTCAAAAGGCAAATCGTTTATAACAAGATCTCCACCACTGCAAGGAGTGGCATCAATCATGACACTTTTTCTCTTCCCAAATGTGTAGTTGCAATTCTGTATATTATCTATAATGCAAATAGTGTGAATAGATATTTTACCTCAGTTGGTGTTTTCATGGTATCAAGAGCCACTCGACTAACGTCAGCATCGTTGTTTTTTGCCCTTTTTCCAGTCTTTCGTCAAACACTTCTTGTGTCTCTTTTATTTTTCCGCTCCAATATCATGTCCACTTACACTTCCCGTGTCTTCCCCCCTCCCCCCCTCCATATTAAACACTTTTCTAGCCAGCTCAATCCTGGTCATAGAAAATAAAATATAATAGGTAAGGAAATGGAGAAAAGAGGAGGAGGGAGAGTCTTGAATGCTACGTCTCTCTTCTACTCTCAATTATAAATTGAATAAAAGGCATAGATTGATATTTATAGAAAAATTACATTGAGATAAAAAAAAAAAGATAAATATCTTAAATATAATAAAAATTAAATCAAGATAATATCAATTACAATTGAGAGTAGAAGAAAGATGTAATTTTCAAAGTCTCTCACTCTCATTCTATCTTCGCCATCTCATTTTCTAACATGTTATCATAGTTCTTGGCTAATATCACACTCAATCCTATAGACCTATTCCTTTTGAAGTTCTTCACTGTTGTTCAATTATGTTTCATATCAAATCCATATATTTGGCAAAACTTTCCTTATTTACGTGAAATTGCTCTGTTATTGTTTTCGTTTTTCCCGTTCGTTTGGGTTTTTACGTAGGCTGCATGGCCGCAACTAATGGGTCGCCGCCTAAGGTTGGCCATCCTTGGTCGTTTGCTGATCTTATCTCCGAGGTGCCCCAACCATTACCGAAGATGGAAGTATCGTTTTGTCATCCGAAAACCATTGATGGAGAACTGTATTTCACGTTCTCAGTCAAGGAAGTGGAGAAGACTATTGAACCCTTCCGTTTCTCCTTGGTTCTGAAATTTCTACGGCAAAGACCATCTTTGGATGCCATTAGGGCCTTTATATGCTGCCGCTGGGAATTGTCAAGTATGCCTATTGTTTCTGCTATGCAAAGGCCTCGGCATGTGTTTGTTCGATAATCCAATGAAAGTGATTTTAATAAATATTTGTCCCATGAATCTTTTGACATCAATGGCGTTCCTTATAGATCTTTTGCATGGAGGCCAGACTTTGATGAATTTTTTGAACCGTCATGGGTTCCGGTGTGCGTATTTCTGCCAGTCCTCCCATCGAATTTATACCATTCCTCTATTTTACGGCACCCATTGGAGAACTGATACATCGAGACAACTCCACGACTTGCGCCACTAGAACTGATGGTACTAGGGTTTGCCTAGAGGTGGACGCTTCACAGGAACCGATCTCGCACTTTTGGATAACGAAACCCAGTCAACCTCGAAGTCACAAACAAGAAGTTGTGTTTGAAACTTTACCTGCGTATTGCAATATATGTAGGTGTCAGGGCCATAACCAAAAAACTTGCAAAAGTGGAAATGATCAAAAGAAGAAGGTGAAAAGCGGACAGATTTGGGTTAAAAAAGTTGAAAAAAATGTGGTAGAAGAGCTAGTTGTAGTTCCGCATGCAGTGGCTAATAACTCTATTCAGGTTGAAAAGAATATAGGACCACATGAAGTAGTGCTGGTGGAGGAACCGATTCTACCTGAGAAGGAGCCTTTGATAGAGGTTGTTCCTTTCTTGACTAGGGAGGCAAAATTTGTAGCAGCTCAAGAGGGTGTCAAGGACTTGGCAACAATTCCGTTGGTGAGTGTTGCTGCTGAAGGTGATGCAGGTACAGGGATGGAGTGTAAGTCTTCTTGTGGGTTGTGTGAGGAAGAGGTTTCCATTGGGTCCAATATTAAGGTCCAACTTCAGGGGAAGCAGATTAATCAGACTGCTGATTCGGTTTTGGGATGTTCTAATGAGTTGCACTTGGTAATGGGCCCAGTGCAAATGTTCATTTGGAATCGATTTTAATTGAGGAACTTGAAGAGGAAGGTGATGAAGATATTGCCCATGATGGGTGTAAACGTGTTGACGAGCAAGAATTGAACATTGCCATTAATTTTGATTGTGAATTGGAGCGGGATAAGCTGAAAGGTGATATGTCCAAATATTATTGCTCTGATTCAGAAGGCCCTAAGTTTATGATTGGTAAGTCTCAAAAATGAAGTTCCACTAGGGTGGTTACTCGCCCTTCCAAACTGAATTTATGATAAGCCCAATTATTTTTTGGAATATTAGGGGTCTCAGTACTTCTCATACGCGTTTGAAGAAACTTATTAGAAGATTTCGTAATATTATTGCTTTGGCCGAACCTTTGTTGAAGGTAGATAAAATTCCTAAATTTTTAGGGCGTTTTAACTAAGTTGTTTCTTACTAATGAAGAGCAAAATGGGAAAATTTGGTTACTTTGGAATTCTACAGTTTTTGTTCATTGGTTGGCTGGGTCTAATCAATTTGTGTCAGTAAAAACCGAAGAGAATGGGCATGTTTATGTTCTTACCATTGTGAATGCTAAATGCACTTGGTTAGAGAGGAAAATGTTGTGGGAGGACCTAGAAGCTTCTGGGTGTGGTAACCTTCCTTGGGTTATTTTGGGGACTTCAACATTATCAAGAATGATTCGGAATGGCTAGGCAGTCATCCTCGTCCTTTTGCAGCCATGGAAGATTTCAACTTGTGTATTCATAACAATGGTTGGTTGGATATGTACTCTAATGGCCCAAGAATGACTTGGTGTAATGGTCAACACGGACTGGCTCGTCGATGGGCAAGGTTAGAGAGATGTTTCATCAATTCTAATTTTTTAATTGTTTTTCTAATGTATTCTTTCAGGTTTTGGCTCGTACTACTTCTTATCACTCCTCGTTGGTGATCCAAATGGGTGAAGATCCTTTCAGGTATGGTCCTAGTTCATTTCGGTTTTAGTTTTTGTGGACTGATCATATTGATTTTTTTCATTTTGTTGAGAGTGTGTGGAGATTAGAGGGGCATGTTGTTGGCTTGTTTAATCTTTCTCTTAAATTGAAAAGGGTTAAGGTGGCTTTAAAGGATTGGAACCGGTCTGTTTTTGGTAGGACTGAGATTATCATTAATCAATTAGAGCAACACATTGAGAGTCTGGAAGATAGGCTTCAAACTTGTTTTAATATAGATGATGATAATGAACTCTTGCTGACTAAGTTGGATCTTTCTAATTGGAGGGATAGAGAGGAAAAGTTGGTTGCAAGATGGGGATCAAAACTCTAAGTTTTATCATGCTTATCTTAATGCCAAAAAACACAAAAGGATTAAGGAGATGCATCTAGTTGATGGTACTTGTTTAAATACCCCTTATGTTATTCATACTACTACTGTTGAGTATTTTAAAAATTTTTGGGGGTTGGGGCTAATAGTGAGTTGCCAAATCTTTGTGATTTGATTTCCCATGTGATTACTGCTGATAAAAATATGGCACTCTGTAGAGCTCCTTCTTTAGAGGAGAATAAGGATGCTCTTTTTAGTATTCCCATTGATAGTAGTCCTGGTCCGGATGGTTTTGATTTGAGTTTTTATAAGGTTTGTTGGGATCTGGTTAAAGATGATTTATTGAGTGCTATCTCTTAGTTTTTTTCATAATAATTCATTTCCCAGATTTTATACTGCCTCCTTTATTGTTTTAATTCCTAAGGTGGATAAGCCTTCAGGTTTTGATAAATTTTGGCCTATGAGTTTTTGCTCGGTGATTTACAAGATTTGTGCTAAAATTATTGTGGGCCGTCTATCGGACTTGCTTAGTAAGATTATCTCTCAAGTGCAATGGGCGTTTATTCTTGGGCGTAGTATATTTTAGAATATCAATCTTACACAGGAGATGGTTCAGTCTATTCATAAATCTTGTAATTGGGGGAATGTTTTGGTTAAACTTGACATGTCCAAAGCTTATGACAGAGTTGGTTGGAATTTTCTTTTACATGTCTTGAATGCTTTTGGGTTTTCCTCTCAGTTTTGTACTTTGATAAATGCTTGTATCACCACTCCTTGGTATTCTGTCATGATGAATGACACCTAGTTGGATTTTTTAAAAGGTGAGCACGGCTTGAGGCAAAGTGACCCGCTTTCACCTTATTTATTTATTATTATGCAAGATGTGTTATCTCGTCTTCTTAAGAATTCTTTCAGGAATGGAAAAATTTGTCAATTTACTCAAGCTCGTGGTACCCCCATTATTTCTCATCTTATGTATGCGGATGATATTGTTATTTTTGCTAATGGTGGTGAGAGGTCCATGAGAGGTTTGATGGAGGTGTTGAATACGTATGAGACTTGGACAGGGCAAGTTCTTAGGAGAGAGAAAAGTGCTATGTTTTTTTCTAAAAGAATTTCTCCTTCTAGGAAATATTCCATTCTTTGCTTTAGTGGTTTTTCTGAGGTTCTTTTCCTTTTAAATATTTAGGTGTCTGGGTTGTGGATGGTAGACTTAAAGTTGGTGATTTTGGTGAGCTGCTTGGGAAGATTAAGAAGAAGATAGCTGGTTGGAAGATGAAAATGCTTTCTGCTAGTGGTCGTGCTATTCTCCTTCGTCATGATTTATCAAGCATGACGACTCATCTTTTGGTTGTTTTAACTGTTCCTAAAACTGTGATTATGATGTTGAATAAACTTTTGAGCTCCTTTTTTTGGGGTGAGTTTGAAGGTAAAAGCAAGAGGAAATGGGTTGCTTGGAATAATATTTGTAGGCCTATTGAGGAAGGAGGTTTGGGTATCCGGGCCTTTGGGGATATTCAGAAGGCTTTACATTTGATACTTGCTTAGCATCTGATTACTGCCCAGTCTTTATGGGCGGAGTTCTTTAGGGGGAAGTATGTAAGGGGTAATCATCTTTCTTTGATGATGCCTAATAAGGGTACTCAATTTTGGAAATCTATTGTTAGAAGTATTTCTTTTTGGCATGATAATTGGGCGGAGAGTGGTCCACTCAGTATGTTTTATCTTGTTATTGAGCAGCCTTTGTTGAAAATTATTGAGTGTTGTCTCAATAATGGGTGGGATGTTCCTCTTCTGGAAAGGCTTGTGGGTCCCCAAAAAGCTTTCGACGTATGTAATTTTTTGGCTAAGAGGAAGGAAGGTCAAGATGTTTTAATCTGGTTAAATGACTCAGCTGGTAATTTTACTACAAAAAGTGCTTGAAATTGTATCTGTGTTAGGTCGCCTCCTCTACTTTGGTTTCTGAATGTCAATGTTGTTCTGGGGGACAGGTTGAGGATTTGAATCATGTGCTTTGTACTGGTGATTTTGCTCATCAAATTTGGCATATGGCTGGGACTCAGTTAGATGTTCACATGAGTGTGTATCAAACTTGGCAGGAACAAATAAATTTTTGGTTCCGTAGCGCTAATAAGTCTTCTGAAGTTAGAACTATTTTTGGTCTTCTCCCTTCCATAGTTTTCCTGAAACTTTGGGATTGGCGTTGCAAAGTACTGTATGAAGGTAAGGTTTCTAATGTGGAGTCGGTTTGGCATGTTATCATTTTTTGACTTTGCAGGATTATGCAATTGATTATGAAAGTCTCTAAGATTTCTAATCAGGATGTGGCTATCTTAAATAGATTGGAGATCTTGATATTTGCCCCTAAACCTATGCAAGTGTGTATGGTGAGATGGTCTAGACCACAAGATGGTTGGGTGAAATTGAATACAAATGGTAGCAGCTTAGGTAATCTTGGGCTGGCTGGTGTAGGGGGTGTTCTTCATGACCATAGTGGTAAGCTTTGTATGGTGTATTTTGTGCCTTTGGATCAGGGTTCTAATAATTTTGCAGAAATGCACAGTGTGTTGGAGAGGATTCGTAGGTGTTATCATCTTGGGTTTTTTGGTATTGAGATTGAGACGGATTCTCATTTGCTTGTCAATTGGATTATTAAAGGGACTTGTAATATCTGGTATTTAGAGGATTTTTGGGATGAATCACATGAGTATCTTATATGCATGGAAGATTGTATTCGTTACATCTTTCGTGAAGGTAATGTTGTGGTTGCTTTTCTTGCTAAGAAGAGTGCTGGAGGTTTAAATAGGGATTGGGTGGATGAAAGTGATATGCCAACCCAGTTAAGAGGGATTCTTCATACCGACATGATTGGGTTTCTTTATCTTCGCATCTCGTAAGGTTGTCCTTCGTAAGTTTGGTTTTCTATGATTTCTTTTACTCATTGGATATTATTATTTGTTTGTGTGCTCTTTCTTGCAGGTCTTGGTTTTTTTCTTGGGTTGGTACTATTTTTGTTATTGTAATTTGAACAATAGTCATCAATGTTTTATTTTGGTTGGTTGATTAGGTTTTTTGATACATGGGTTTTGGTTTTATGCTTATTTGTACCACCCAGGTGTTTGGTTGTAACCACGGTTTTCCTCCACCACAAGTGAGGGCTATCAATAAAATTGGGATACTGTCATCTTTTTGAAAAAAAGAAAAAAAAATCCATATATTTGGAGTGTCTTTATTAGTTCTGAGTATTTTTTTGGATTTTGATCTATTATGAGCATTGTTTGAAGCACGTATCCATTTTTAGCCTTTTAATTTTGGTCTAATCACTACAATAGAAACGGCCTTTTGTGTCAAATGAAATTTCTGCGAAAATACCAAAAAATGCCGCAAATAATTAATTATGTATAAATTCAATCACCACAAAGTAGACACAACTAGAGTGTCTCAAAAAGTTTATGGCGGCAAAACTAGTGTGGGTCACAAATAGCTCTAATATTTACAGTGAATTCTATCACTACAAACATGTTTCAATTTAGATGTAAAAGAATGAGTCGATGGTTAAAAAGAAAAAAGAAAAAAAAGCACAATTGTGGCAATATGTTTGTGCCGCAATTGAAAAATATCACCGTAAAAATGATTATTCCTGAGCTATTTTTAGTGTCATAAATAGAAATCGTCACAAGTATTTGATATTTGTGGCAAAAAATATCTTCACAAATATGCTATTCTTGTGACGCAAAAAGATCGACTACGTGGTCAAGAAATACATTTGTAACTAACTAGTAGTGACGCAAATATAAAAAATTTGCCAGAAAAAATTTATTGTCAACTCCGAAACTATTGTCACAAAATACATAAAAAATAATTACACATCTTACATGATATTACAATCCATAAAGCAATTACACAATACTTTTTATTCTAACCAATTACATTATATTATAATCCATAAAGCAATTACATCATGTTCTAAGTGTGTAACTTTAGAATTCTCAAGGCACATCAAAGTACAAAACCTAGCATGATTATCTAAGGCTCTATTTAGTTGTTGATGACCGGTGTGCTTGAGCCCTTCAATTTTCATCTAAGAAAGAATGAAAATAGAGTATTAACACTCCAAAATAAGGGGCTAGGTGAGAGACAGAGAAACCCAACCCAACATATAGTGAGAGTAAAAGCTTTTAAGGTGAAGAAAATTACAAACAAAAAGCATAGGATCACCAGCAGTTCAAAATACAACCTCCATCAGAGATTCAGTGCTACACAAAGAAATTATTTAAGAAAAAAATCTATAATGAGTGAAAATAATCACTTTCTCCCAAGTACCTTGATTTAATATCCATAGCATTGTTTTGCCACTGCAAAGTGCTTTGTAGAAATATCTTCAATTAAAGTTAGGCAATATTCTTACAACTCTGTGAAAAAAGTAACATCAGGATAAGGTTTATAAATGTAGGAGACTAAAACTCAGACTATAAAAGGCATTCAATTGATCATGCTCATGCTTCATTAACCCATTTGGCTTGCTTGATAAGAAAAATGCTCAAGTCTTGCCATAATCTCGATTACTCTCAATCTATCTATGTGGCTGATAAGGCCATGGATGTTGGATACACAGCTTAAGCATCATCTCAATATGAACACTGCTGCTATTAGGAAAAATAATCTCCAATCACCCATTTCATATGTTGTATTTTGTCTATTTTCTCAATCAAACTTAAATGCCCACAAAGGTAACCCAAAGCTCAAACGTGTACAAAATCCGTTGTCAAATCTTCATTTTTTTTTTTTAAATTCTCAATAAATTGTGAATGTCCTCAACAAGTCACAAGACTTACCCTTAAAACATTGGAAACAATTTTAAGCATCCATAGATTAGGAACACCATATGACAAGAACATATGAGTTGATAAGAGAAATAAGAATAGAAACTCACAAGGCTACTGAATCCAATATAAATGCTATCTCACATAATATATTAGTATTCTCTCGTCATTTAGAGACTAGAAGAGAATATTTATAATATGGCTCCGCTAAAGGAATTGAAATCACATAGTAGGAATCTCATCATAAAATCTTAGATTTGCTTCACTTGTATGATTCAACCTTGGGTTGTTGATCTAATTGACAAAGGAAAAGTAGAGTTGATAGATGTATAGATCCATCTCTTAGCACTAATTGAGTTGCATTTAGATAGCTATCGATAGCATATTTATAGAAATTTTTTTTTAAAGAGTTAAATAGTTAATTCTCATAGGAGAATTAGATAGTTAGTTTTTGTGATGTTTAGGCATGAAGTACTTTGAGTGCATGATTGTTGCTAGTACTATTTTGGTATAAAAAGCAAATGAATGATGCTGGTGCTGTTTACATGAGGCCTAAACAAACCATCTATTCAAAGATACCTAATGTACTTAGTCATTTTTTTTCAATTAAATGACCTATTGAATAAAATGAGGTTCTTTGAATGCTAGTGACAATCTTAGAAAAGTGTCATTTTAAGAAATATTGCGAACTGGTTGTCTTAGATAATTAATTGTCGCCTGATAAAAGGTGTTTCATACTACGAGGTGATGAACATGGGATTGTAAAATGTAGCTCAGGCCTCATGTCTTGTGAGATGCTTACAAGAAAAACAGTTTCTAGGAGCGTTTATTCAAAATCCATAGACAATTAATGAGGTGGACAATACCCAATAATCTAGTTTTGCCTATACTATTTGGTGTTTCTATTATGGTTTGTTCATGGGAGTTAGATGTTAAGATTTTGTTAGAGGGTAAATATGGCTTACTTGATTAAGTGAATTTGTCGTGCGATTGTCATTAAAAGTAATGACTAATCTATTATGATTGTATTTGGGGGCAAAGACCCTAATTGCTTTACCCTTAATAAAAAATAAATTATGGTTATCTCACATGTTTTTGTTGAGTATAAGCGATTTATCTGAAACATTGAGGTCGCAAATTAACTTTGTTGAATGACATTTGTGGTCACCTTGTAGATTCTTAAAAATCACAGTTGGACTTGCTGACTAGAATGTTGCTGACTAGAATCTAAGGTTTATATTGTGAGTTTGACCTAAATGAGATTCACAATGAGTCATTGTTGACTTCATGGTTATGCAAATGACTTTTATATGTAAATGCAGAGTGTCTTGATAAGAGCATGTTTTGGAAAGTTACTACACATTAGAATGCGCATGGAGAGAAATGGTCATTAAACACCACTTGAGCGTTGTGGTTTAATAATTTGTAGTTGACCGGGTGATTTCTCTCTACCTCATGGTATTGCTCATTGTGCACATAATACTGGTATGTTCTATGATCATGTGGCATGATTTAAAGCATTTTTGGTAAGCACACACATTCACCATAAATTTAGGAATTATGGTAAAAAAAGGTATATCAATAGGCTTAGGTTGGCTCATTCACACGAGCGATCGCTTTTGGCGCTACAAAGAGGTAGTGAGCAAAGATGAGACAATGTGTTACTCGGTACTTGTCCAGAGAGGGATAAGTTGTAAGACACAAAAGATATGTCGCCTTAGTGGAAGTTAAGATGAGGTCCATCATATTTAAAAAGATTGTACATGGTTACCCACAATCTATGTAGCCTGTAGTTTAGCCAGATGCGATAACCTCTTTGGCACTTCGGATAGCGTGCAAATCGAGGGACTCGGGTTAGGGGCTGAGATAGCGACTATATTAAGATCTGTACGGTGAATTGAGATTACATATACGCTTTCTTCGAAAAGAGAACTCCACTGTAGCATTTATTTCATACTACATGTGCATTTAAGACCAACAGTAGAGGTGAGTGAATGGTTCCCTGCTTCCTCATCGTGTGAGTCCTATAGGTCATAATTGATGATTTTCATTTATTTATGCCCTTAGGAGACCTTTGGCTATGCCACGAGGTTGATGTTTTAGTATCTTCTACTTTGGCATGTTATCTATGAGCATGAATGATACGGTCTAAAGAGATATTGCTGGGAAAGCAATTGAACTGAAACTAAATGACATGAGGGCAAATGGAAGATGTGTATGACCTATTTGCCAGTATGACCTATTTGCCAGTATGAACAAGATTGATAAAATATTGATAAATGCAGACCTGAGATCTTGCCCACTATGTGTGACTGGGAGATGTAAGAAATGGGCACCCATAATGGGCACCCCTTCACCTTCTCTTGGAGGCTATGAAGTAGTTCTTAAACCACTTCATAAAAATTGATGGTTAGCCATTAAGGGCCAGCTAGGGGTTACGCTTAGAGGGGCTATTTACACTTGTATCAAACACAGAAAATCTCTCCCTCAAATGATTCTCTCTAGTCCCGGCATTTAGGCTGTGAAATTTGTGAGTGTTGCTTTGATTTTATCACGTAGCACACTCCACCATCGATGTGAAGATCGTGGACGAACAACGACGCTAGAGAATCTGTGGAACAATCGCACTGAATCTACGATTTACCAACGAGTTAATATCGCTTCAGCTACATATTCTGATCTAGTATTTCTGACACTATAACATCAGGCATGCATAGGCATTGGTGCATGCATATTCAACCTGATCTTTATTGAGCGCCCTTGCCTCCCAATTACTCATGCAGTACACATTTTTGGCTTCCCCATATGATGATGTAACGCCCCGGTCCAAAGATCAACCATCAGTCATATTCGCTCTTTTTGTAATGGGCACCCATAGTGGACACCCCTTCACCTTCTCTTGGAGGCTATGAAGTGGTTCTTAAACCACTTCATGAAGCTTGATGGCTGGCCATTAAGGGCCAGCTAGGGGTTACACTTAGAGGGGCTATTTACATAGCCCCTCCCCCTTTGTATGAGACACTTGTATCAAAAACAAAAAATCTCTCCCTCAAATGGCTCTCTTTAGTCCCGGCATTTAGGCTGTGAAATTTGTGAGTGTTGCTTTGATTTTATAACGTAGCACACTCCACCATCGATGTGAAGATTGTGGATGAACAACGACGCTAGAGAATCTGTGGAACAATCACACTGGATCTACGATTTACCAACTAGTTAATATCACTTCAGCTACATATTCGGATCTAGTATTTCTGACACTATAAGATCAGGCATGCATAGGCATTGGTGCATGCATATTCAACCTGATCTTTATTGAGTGCCCTTGCCTCCCAATTACTCATGCAGTACGCATTTTTAGCTTCCTCATATGATGATGTAATGCCCTAGTCCAAAGATCAACCATCAGTCATATTCGCTTTGTTTGTAATGTCAGAAATAGGATGCCATAAATCTGCTCATGTCTATACCAATCATGACAAAAATACTTTTATCTTTTATATAGATTCATGAGTAATGTAGAACAAATAACTAAGGTTGTTTCATATTTCTTTCATAACAAAACATGTATATTTTTCCAAGATCAACCATAGTTCATTTTTTTTTATGGAAAGTCTAGCGTAGGAATTTCACTTACATGGTCTTTTTAACTTTTTTGAATTTTTCTATAATAGTGTTCGAACGAATATTAATCGTCACTTATAAAATAATCACGTAACTTTCATAAATCTCCAAGTAACACGTATTTTGATATTTAAACCTAAAAATACCAAAATAACCTATTTTTCCTAAAACTTCTAATATTATAGCAACCCTAACTATCATCAGTTCCAAAATTAATCGATCCCTCCTTAATTTTTCTGACTACTACACCCTAAGTCATTTCTATAGAATAAAGTGCATGACTAACATATTTACTCAAATAAGACTAAGCCTATGTAAAATACATCTCCAGTTTATTAATAACTTAACATAATTATAAAAAAATCCTATTAAAATAAACAGGGAAATCTCATTTAATAAAAATATACTTAATTAGATTTAAAATGGTCAAAATAAAATTAAACACTCATTACTAACTACTGAAATTCAATTATAAAAATTTAAATTGTTCATTATTTATTGTAATAATACTTATCCTTAAAACAAGGCCCACACAAAGTAAGTTAAAAAGATCAAACCCAATGTAGCCAAAAGACAAGGGTATTTTAGGACTTTATCATAAACATGCATGGGATCTTTGGGAAGGTTGGACTTTTAAAAAGCCTTCTGAAATTATAAACACTTCCAAACAAGACTTTACGTGCAAACAGAGAGGTGTGCTCCATACTGAGAGAGAAGTGAACATACGACCGTGCAGGAAGATGGGCTGAGGTCGACAGTGGTGAGTGCGGCGGCAGATCAGGCATTGAGAGAGAGAGAGAGAAAGTGATGAGAGAGACAGAGAGAGGGAAAGTGAGAAAAGGTTCATCATGGCCTTACCGAGAGGAGAACGACGACTGAGCAGTGGGGTTGCAGTCCAACAGTGGAGTAACAGGGCTGAGAGCACATAACTTGTTCTTTTTTTTGTGCAGGAAATAGGGGCCTTCTGTGAGGTTGGAGGTGGTGTTTTTCGATGTGTAGGGTTCTATGAAGGGGCAAGGGTGGTTGTGGTGGTTTGTTGGGCGGCTCCTACGACAGCGTGGGCTACCAGTGGTGGTTTGGTTCCATGGGGCCACGGGATGTGACATTGGGTTCTGTTTCGAGCTGGGCTCGTTCGTGTCAGTGGCTGGGAGGTTGCACAGTGGGTTACGATGGCTCCGCTGCGGGCTCAAAGTTTGGCTACAATCCTGACACGATGAAGAGCTTGGGAGTGGTGATTTACGATTGAGGAAACGAAGGGCTATGGGCTTACGGGTTGTCTGCTACGCGTGGAGGGACTATTGTTCCATGTGTGGGATTCCATGGAGGATACGACGACCCTAGCTTGAAAAAGAAAATCAAGATGCATGGGGTCTAACATGCACATGTTCTATATATATATATATATATATATATATATATATATATAGTGTCGTCATGAACCCTAGAGATGAGGGAAGGAGAAACATGCATCTGCATGGGAGTGGAGTCGTGCGTGGTGGGGAAACTGATCCTAAACTGGTAGTTGGTTCTCACGACTTGGTCCTTGGGCTTTTCCTTGAGTTTTTGGGCCTCGATTCAACCTCTAAAATGATCTAATCTGTCCCACAAATTTTCTCGGCCCATAAAAAGTTTGCGTTCACTTCGGATTGGCCTATCAGTCCAAATTTGTATTCCATGACCCAAATTTCATTTAAAATAAAAATAAAATAAAATAAAGGAAAAGCGAAAGAGTATTGAGATCCACACAAGGGAGAAAGAGTATTGAGATCACTCAAATCTTTATCAAAACAAATCATCAAATTGAACCGCAGACAATATTGAGATCCACACAATGGAGAAGCCAACCCTCTATGCCTGGACAGGATCCATCATTGTCCTAAAATGGAAAAAATCTATTCATCATTTTTTTCTTCATCATCTAATCATCTCATGATGTGGTATTAAATGATAGGTTCACAAGTAAAATATAATAAATAATCTTTAATCATTTAATGACACATCATAAAAATGATGAGATGATGATTGAGAATT
The DNA here is from genome assembly GCF_004785595.1 of Juglans microcarpa x Juglans regia. NCBI lineage: Eukaryota > Viridiplantae > Streptophyta > Magnoliopsida > Fagales > Juglandaceae > Juglans > Juglans microcarpa x Juglans regia. Next base: position 1,881,820 of record NC_054604.1, on the reverse strand, counting down.
GAGATGGTGAGTAATATTACTCTTATTTTCTCATTCAGGACTCCCCACAGGATAATATCAGTAAGTTCAGCACTGGAATATTCTTTGAGACCAAGTGCATGCGAGCCTCACAGTCAATAATATTGTTTGTCACGAAAGAAAATGAGAGTGATCTTTAGGAACTGGGCGTGGAAATTTTGGTTGGGTTGTATTAGTTTTTCCAAAACAGAGCCTTCAGATTAATTATTACAAGAGACGAGTTACGGCAACTTCTTGTTGTGTTCTACGCACACATACAAACCAACAAATTAGTACAAGAGTAGTGAATTGTACGTCTCTCTACTTTTGGCGATATTTGTTGTCCATATCTTTGACATTTTAGTTTGTAATATTCTTTGTTGAAGGGTTGGCAAGGCCATCTTTAGATGAAGCTGATGAAATTGGTCGTTTGTTTGAATTAGATTGTAACTTTAACGCTTAGGTCCGACGATGGATAAGATTTAATTGGTACCAGAGCAAAGGCAGAAAAAGAGCAAGAATTTACTAAATAAGGAGAAAAAATTAATAATTGGAAACAAGCAACAGCTGCAAATCTATCCATAAATGAGCATGCGTACATGTTGAGAATAACACTTACTACTACACTATCTTTGTTGAGAACTCTAATGGCTTTTCTCCAATGGTTAATGGAAAGCTTCCAACCTTTGTCGTTGTTCGTTGCATGCATTATTTTCCTTGTGTCCCTGAAGTTTTTCTTGAAGGAGAAGTCAGCAGGGAAAAGAAACTCCAATCTCCCACCAAGCCCTCCAAAGCTGCCCATCATTGGTAACCTTCACCAGCTCGGCAGCATGCCTCATCTCTCTCTCAAGTGTTTGGCTGAGAAGTTCGGACCAATTATACATTTACAACTGGGTCAAATCCCAACAGTGGTGATTTCATCGGCTAAACTAGCAAAGGAAACAATTAAAACCCATGATCTTGTGCTATCTAGCCGTCCACAATTCTTTTCAGCAAAGCATATCTTGTATGGTTGCACCGATATTGCCTTCTCCCCCTATGGTGATTATTGGAGGCATGTTCGAAAAATATGCGTACTTGAACTTTTAAGTGCTAAAAGAGTTCAATCATATAGACTCGTAAGGGAAGAAGAAGTAGCTCGTTTGGTTCATCGAGTTGCAGATTCCTATCCTTCCACCACCAATCTAACCAAGATGCTTAGACTCTACGCAAATGATGTCCTTTGCCGGGTTGTATTCGGAAGAGATTTCTCGGGTGGAGGGGAATACGATCGCCATGGCTTCCATCAAATGCTCGAGGAGTTTCAAGTATTGCTCGGAGGATTTAGCCTAGCAGATTTCTTCCCTTCCATGGAATTCGTAAATAGTCTAACGGGTAGGAAATCTAGACTACAAAAGACTTTTCGAAGCTTTGATAAACTTTTTGATCAGTTGTTGAGTGAACATCTCAATCCCGAGAGAGAAACAGAGGAGCACAAGGACCTTGTGGATGTCTTACTCGATATACAAAAGAATGGATCCGGCGATCTGCCAATCACTATGGATAATATCAAAGCTATCATCTTGGTAAGTCCCCACTCTTGAATATATGCAATACTTAGCTTTATTTTTTCGATCTTTTCACCATCATACAGTATTATGCATGTTATATGCGATATTTTGGTTAACTTACAGAATAGAGATCAATATTTCTCATATATTAATATTACTGTCATTGCAGGACATGTTTACCGCAGGATCTGATACAGCGTCCATCACCCTTGAATGGGGAATGACAGAGCTCATCCTGAACCCCAAAGTCATGGAAATAGCACAAGCAGAAATACGAAACATCGTCGGAGATCATAGAAGCGTTGTTTTAGAGAGTGATCTACCTCACCTGCACTACATTAAAGCTGTCATCAAAGAGATCTTACGATTTCATCCTCCTGCTCCAGTTCTAGTACCTAGAGAATCCACGGAAGATGTGAATATCGAAAGGTACGATATTCCAGCCAAAACACGTTTTTTTTTCAATGCCTGGGCAATAGGGAGAGATTCAGAATCTTGGGAAAACCCAGATACGTTTCAGCCAGAGAGATTTATGGGTAGCACTCTCGATTTCAAGGGACAGCATTTCGAGCTAATACCTTTTGGTGCTGGTAGAAGAATATGCCCAGGAATCACATTTGGAACAGCAGTTATTGAGCTCGCTTTAGCTCAACTTCTCCACAGTTTTGATTGGTATCTTCCTCCTGGTACCACAGCTGAAAATTTTGATATGAAAGAGGTTTTCGGGATTACGACGCACAGGATATCTGACCTAACTCTCATTGCAAGACTACGCTTTCCCGTTGGCCAAAACAAGCCATAATTTAAACGTTTTATCATTCACCTAGTTCCGCTTCATTACGTGTATGCAATACAAGGAGAAACACAGAAAATAATGGAGCATAGCAGATTTCGACACCTCCCATATCTTCTATAGATGGCAATAATTGCAAATCAACAGCTGGTGAAAGTCGTGCACCCTCAAAAGGCAAATCGTTTATAATAAGATCTCCTACACCGCAAGGAATGGCATCAGTCATGACAATTTGTCTCTTCCCATATGAGTAGTTGCAATTCTGTATATTTTCTATAATGCAAATAGAGTGAATAAATATTTTACCTCTGTTGGTGTTTTCATGGTATCAAAAGCTAGCCACTCGACTAACGTCGCCATCTCGTTGATTTTTTTCCCTCTTGCTGGTCTTTCGTCAAACACTTCTTGTGTCTCTTTTATTTTTCCACTCCAATATCATGTCCACTCATACTTCCTGTTGTCTTTTTTTTTTAATTATTTTTATTATTATTATGAATAGATTATTATTATTATTATTATAAAAAGCAAAATATAAGATAAGGAGATGGAGAAGAGAGGAAGGAGAGACACTTTGAAGGCTGCATCTTTCTTCTACTCTTAATTATAAATTAAATACAAAGCATAAATTCATATTTATAGGAAAGTCACATTGATATAAAATAAGATATCTTAAATATAAATAGTCAAAATCAAATCTATAATTATGAAAATTAAATCAATATAATATCAATTACAATTGAGAATATTATAAAGATGTAACTTTCAAAATCTCTCACTTTCATTCTATCTTCTCCATTTCCTTTTCAACTATATTATATTTATTTTTTTATCATGGTATTAGAGCCCTTGGCTAAGACGATGCTTAATCCTATAAACTATTTCTTTTAAAGTTCTTCATTGTCGTTCAATTATGTTTCGTATCAAATCCATACATTAGGAGTGTCTTTATTAGTTGTGGGCATTTTATTAGGTTTTGATTTGTTATGAGCATTATTTGAAGCACATATTCATTTTTAACCTTTTGATTTTGGTCTGACAGTTGACCAAGTCCATATGTAGCCAATTATTGGCTCAATCTTTCGGCCTATTATTATCCTTATGCTGTCTTTGGCCCATTATCAACCCATTGTTTGCTACAACTCCATATTTGATATTTCAGCTGTTAGTCACTTCATCACCAATGCTAATTTATCTCATCAATTATCAATCATCGAGTATGAAGGCTATACTCAATTTCAAACTCAAGATTTAAAAGTTTTCCACCTTGAGTTTGAAGAGGATATTAAAGATAATATATATCAAGTCAATAATTTGATTTTATTATTATTCTGATTTGATTACATAATTATCAAATCAAGATGTTTGATTTTCGAAGATATTTATCTTATCTGATCTTCATTTAATTTTCCTATGAATAGAGATCAATGTTTTGTATTCTATCACAATTAAGGATAGAAAGATTTAGCTTTCAAAATCTTTCTCCCTCCTTCTCTCTTTTCCATTTTATTTATTTTTATTTTCTATCAATCATGTCTCTCTTCTTGTGTCTTTTTTTTTTCCCTCTAGAACAACAAATGCCACAACTACCACCAAATTGTTCCTTGCTATAATTGCCTCCCTTCTACATCACATCCAAATAAAAATAACTGGTGACAACTACCTTGTGTGGAAGGCACAAGTTGTCCTCTACCTTTATGGCCAAGATGTTTATGGCTAAGATGTTTATGGTTATGTTGATGGTTCTATTTCTACCCCAACCCCAACCATACTAGCGATGATTCTATGGTTATTACCCCAAAATTCTAAAATGGAAGCAACTCGACCAACTGATCCTGGCACTCCCGTGTCTTGCTTGTCCAAAAATATTATTGGACACGTTATTGGGTGTCACACAACTCGAGAATTGTGGCTTTCTCTGGAGTGTATATTCATGACCCACTCTCATGCATCGACAATGCAAATCTATCTTCAACTTACCAGTATAAAGAAAGGTGGGTATTTTGTTTTTGAAAAAAAATTCAAACGATTAAAGGCTTCGCTGATACTCTTGCAGCCATTAGTAAGCCTCTCAACTACTATGAACTCATCTCTTATATCATGCCTGACCTTGGATTCGAGTATGATACATTTTTGGTCCCTGTCACTTCTAGGGTGTTGGGCTATGTGGAGTTTGGTTGTGAGTTGAGAAGACGTCAAATCGAGAGTTTGCTCGACTCTCGCTCGACTCGACGTTCAAGCAAAACTCAGGCAGAGAGTTCGCTTGAGGTGCACTTTATGGTTGGATCGATCGTACATCAAACAGAGAGTTCGCTCAAGGCTCAAGCTAATGTTGGATAAAGAGTTCGCTCAATGTGCGCTTGACACTTCGCTCGGGTGAGTAACCCAAAAGTTGTCGTCTTAGGGTTTTCTCGCGCTATGATTATATTTGTATTGTTTAAAGCATAGACGTGTGCTAAAGGCTATTGTTGAAAAAAAAAATAGAGAGAACAAAGGAGCCTTTTTTAGCCTAGAGAGAGTTGAGAGTTAGTGAGTAGAGAGAAACTCTTGTAAACTCAATGTGTCTTGTAAATCTCCTCTGAATAAAATCTCCTATAATTTCGTAGATGTAGGCACATTGCTGAACCACGCAAATCTTTGTCTCGTGTGATTGATTGTTTATTTTTCTCGTTACCTATTACTTGTCTGTAGTATCGTTGGTGTGAACTTGTGGTGTGCATCATTATATTTTCTCAGCAATTGGTATCAGAACATCAAGCTCAGGTTCAAAGGAGAACAATGGCAGAAGATGAAGTGAAGTTTGAAATCGAGAAGTTTAACAACAGTTAAACACAAATTTTGGATATTGGAGGATGTAAATCAAGGATAATCTCTACAGGAAAAAGCTATGTCTTCCTCTGTTAGGATAGAAGCAGGACAACATGGAGGATGCTGATTGGAACCTGTTAGATCGACATGTCTTGGGGGTTATTCAACTAACCCTATCAAGATTAGTGGTGCACAACATTATTAAGGAGAGAATCATAGCATATCTCATGATGGCTTTGTCTAATACGTAATGAAGAAACTGTCCAATCTAAGAATGGTAGAAGGTACGTGTGTTGCCCAACATTTGAATGATTTAATATTATTACAAATCAATTGTTATCGGTCGATATTGAGTTTGATGATGAGACCAGAGCGTTGATTTTGTTGGCATCATTGCCAAATAGTTGGGAAGCCATGAGAATGGTTGTGATGAATTCTGCTGTTAAAATGAAATGAAATTACGATGACGTTAGTGATATGATTCTTTCTGAGGAGGTATGCAGGAAAGATTCTGGCTAGTTCTCAAGCTCGGGTTGGGCCATGAATGTTGATGATCGGGGAAGGGGACATGATAGGTCAAGTTCTAGGAATAGGGGCAGGAGCAAGTTGAGATCTGGGCAGTAGATCACTCGCAGTAATTGTGGCAAGATGGGACACATAAAAAGAGATTATAGAAATATGAAAAGACTGAGGATGACACTGCAAATGTGGTGACTGAAGAAATACAGGATGCTTTATTTCTTGAAGTACACAATCTAGTTGATAATTGAGTGTTGGATTCAAAGGCTTCATTCCATTCCACTTTACATCGAGAAATCATGCATAACTACATTCCTGGTGATTTTAGTAATATGTATGCGGCTGTTGAAGAAGCACTAGATGTAGTGGGAGTGAGAGATGTGTGCATCATACTTCCAAATAGGAACATGTGGACTTTGCAACAAGACAGAGACATTCTAGAGCTGAAGAAGAACCTTATCTCTGTGGGACAGCTTGACGATAGTGGTTATCCAATAGCATTTTCAGGAGGAGAGTGGAAGGTCACTAATGGTGTGATGGTCTTGGCATGTGGTAAGAGAATATACACTTTGTATTTGGCATCAGGGTCCAGTTATGTGCAGGTAACACTGAGTTATGGCAAAGCAGACTCGGTCACGTGAATCAGAAGGGGAAGGCACTCATAAATGTGAGGACGGGTAAGCAAGAGGGAGTCATGAATAAAAAATCCTAAGGAATATTTATGAGATTACTGTGCAAAACAAGTGTATGAGAGATGAGGATAGATCATATGGTGATTTAGGATTGTATACACCTACAATTGCTACTCGCAGGGGAGCCAGGACGACCAGACCTCCACAGTGGCATTCACTTACCTTGAACTATATCCTGCTGACTAGAGGTGGTGAACCACGGAACAACAAAAAAATCTTGCGAGATGGGAGATCGAGCAAGTAAGAGTTAGCTGCGAAAAAGCTCTTTAGGCTTCTAAGGTGGAAGCATGCACTGCACAGAAGGTAGGCATGTTGACAGAAGATTGAATAGGTTGGCAACAGGAGGTGGGATTAGTCTTCCAGATCAGAGAAAGGGACCTCAGCAACAAGTTCTCTGATGTATGCCAGGGTCGATACGAGACTAGATATTCTAATGCAATGGGAGTTGTGAGTCACCCCGCAGATTTGTTGACTAAGGACACTATTTTTGATGAATTGAAGTCGTTCACAGTTGGTTTTCTAGCTTGCAGATAGGAGCTGTGAGTGGCAAAGGAGATAGGGCTTATGCTAGAGATAGTGGCTAGCATGTGGTTGAACTAGTCTCCAACTGGGAGATTGTTGGATTATGTGGAACCTGTTGTGAGCTGAGAAGGTGTCAAGCCAAGAGTTCACTGGACTCTCGCTCGACATGGCACTCAAGCAAACTCCCTGCCTAAGAGTTTGCTGGAGTAGTGCTCGATGGTTGGCTTAAGCGAGACTTAGGTAGAGAGTTCGCTTGAGGCACGTTCTATAGGCCGGTTGAGTGGATGTTGGACATAATTTCGCTCAAGGCGAGCTTGACACTCTGCTCGAGCAAATAACCCGAAAGTTGCTGCCTTAGGGTTTTCTCGCTCTATGCCTATATATATGTATTATTTAAAGTACAAACGTGTGCTAAAGGCTATTGTTGAAGGGAAAAATAGAGAGAACAAAGGAAAATATTTTAGCTTGGAGAAAGAGTTGAGAGTTAGTGAGGAGAGATAAACTTTTACAAACTCACTATGTGTTATAAATCTCATTTGAATAAAATTCGTTGCAGCTCCATGGATGTTGGCTCATTGCTGAACCACGTAAATTTTTGTGTTTTGTGATTGATTGTTTATTTTTCTCATTACTTGTTACTTTTTTATTATAGGAAAACAAATTTCATTAATAACAAAGGATTAAAAAGAATTCTTATCTAGCCATACAGCTTGGGAAATGGGCATTGGAACATTAGCCCACCACATTTCAATATCCTCCACATTCCAAGTGTAGCAAGCAAGTCTATGAGCTGCCTCATTACCTAATCTATGGACATGTTGAACTTTGCATACACTAAAAAACTTCATTAACCTGTGTGTTTCTTTTAGCATATTCCCAAGAACAGATAGAGAACTAGCAGCTTCTTGTATCTCTTTAATCATCACAAAACGATTACTTTCAAGAATAATCTTAGAAATACCCATGTTTATGCAAAATTGAAGTCCTCTAAACATATATAAGAGCTCAATTGTTTCAAGATTTGCAACCTCATTTTCAGCTTTATTAGCAGCCATGATAACATCACCTTTCTCATATTTGAGAATCACACCCACCCCTGCTTTATGTTGATACATTACCTATTACTTGTCTGTAGCATCATTGGTGCGAACTTGTGGCGTGTGTCAAATTATATTTCCTCAACAGGTACATTCATTTTCCATTGATGAATTATATGGCCATTTATCAGCTCATGAGCAACATCTTATTATGCACAATGCTACTAATGACTCTGGTTTCTCTATTGCATATATGGCTACCTGCTATGCCTCCACCCGTGGTCGAGGTGGCATTGGAAACAATAATGGTTGCAACAATTCAAATGGTTGTGATTCCTGTGGTTAAGGGCATGGTGGTCTTGGGGGGTGCATCCTCTCAGTGCTTTAATAATTTTTTTTGGCCCTCCTAAGCCAATTTGCCAAGTTTGGAGTAAACATGGTCACACCGCTCTCTTTTGTTATCACCACTTTGATCATGCCTTCCAAGGTAGACATGATGAGCGCTATAAGGCATGACTTGTTGCCAAATGTTATCAACAACCAGGTATTGATTTTGGGGACACTTTCAATCAATCTAATTCTCAAACCAACTATACTTTGCACTGTGATCTCCTTGGCTTTTGGACTTTTCACCAACTCGATATGCAAAATGCTTTTTTGTATGGTGTCATTTTTGAAGATTTGTTTCACTCAACCCCCTGGCTTCATCTATTCTCAATTTCCTTATCATGTGTGCAACTTGAAGAAAGCCCTTTATGGGCTCAAACAGGCCCCTCGAGCATGGTATTATTGCTTGATTGTTAGGTTGATGGAACTTGGCTTTGTGATCTCCAAGTCAGACTCCTCCCTGTTTATTCTCCAGCAAAATTAAGTCATTTTTTTATACTAATTTATGTTGATGATATTAACAATAGTATATTGCTAATATCCTATAGAAAACAAACATGGCTACCACCAAATTGATTTCTTCTCCGATTATGTGGCCCACAATTTATGTCTTTTTTTTCCTAGGTGATACGACGACTAACCCTTCTCTCCATCTAAGCATTGGGTGCCTTGCAATACTTATCTCGAACTCAACCTAATGTGGCCTTTGCTATCAACAAGGTATCCAAATTTATGCATCGGCCCACTATGCTTCATGTGCAAGCCTGTAACACCTTGTTCCTCACGGTTAAGAAATATGTCATTCTTTTACAAAATCATGGGAGCTGGAGTGCTACTATTGAACCCTACTTAGATAACATATATATATATATATTCTAAATGAAGCGTCAAGTACAATGATTCCTTATAATAAATAGAGTTGTTTTGTATTAAAATACTAAAGGTAAAAAGAGAGCTAAAAATAAAAGACCTGGTCTTGAAGAGGTAGGTGCACGTACAATGCACAAGACTTTATTTGTAGGATGGTATGGGTTGGGTTAAACATTAAGGTGAAAAGGATTCTAGAATTATCAATACACGATAAAAGCACAGAGTGAAAATTGAAAAACACAGAGTTATTGAACTTTGGGAACATACCGATCTTCTTTGAAAACATCTAAGTACCTCAAAAAGATTTCTTTTTTCCAAAAACAAAAAAAAAAAAAAGAGCAGCAGCATACCCATGATTCACTCCCCAAGTCTTCATGGCTCAAGCCTTCTGATATAGTGTCAGAAACTCCAGTGAGAGACAAACTGCCTCAGAAACTCGAAGGCTATGGCTTTGGAAAGAGAGAGAGAGGACAACAGACACTTTGAAGGCTAGGGTTTTGGTTTAGGAGCGAGAGAGAGCAGCAAATACGGTTTGGACGAGAGAGAGAGAGAAAGTAGAAGATACGGCTAGAGAGAGAGCTAGGGTTTTGGTTTGGACTTTGGGCAAGAGAGAGAGAGATCGAGAGCTAGGGTTTCAGAGAGAGACATCAAGAGGTTTCGATTTGGACTCTAGGTTTGGACTGGAGAACGAGAAGATGGACAGAAGGAAGAGGGTTTCAACTGGCGCAGGGGCAGTGTTTAGATGAGAGAGAGAGAGAGAGAGAGAGTTGTATCGTAAGTTGCAATTTTTTTTTTAAATAGAAACTGGATATCGGGTTTAAAATTTGAAACTTGGATTTCAATAACCGGACCGGATAGGTCCGGGTTTTTCTGGGCCGGAACTTGTCAGAATCTGATTTTTCGGGTTCCGAACCGTGTCGAAAAAAAAATCCAGCCCGGATGAATAGTCTTATTGAGTTTAAGAATTTTAAAGTGAAGAGAATTCTAGAATTGTAATCCTAGTATGCTTGAAATTAAAGACATACTCTAGTAGTTCATTTAATGTAGGATTGATGACTGAAACTGTATAGGAAATTTCAATCAATGATGATTTTAAATAAATAAATTTCTTATGGCCAATCTTTAAATTCTAAAAGGAGTCTAACTCCTTCAATAAATAATAAATGAGATTTAACCTCGTTATTCAATATAATTAAAACTCCTAATCAATCTCAATAATTTATCACTAGTATTTTTATCCAATATGCCCCATTAAATATAATTTAGGCTTAATAAAAATTATCAATATTCTAAGATTAGAATTATTAGGCCGGGTCGTTACAAACTCTTCTCCTTATAAAAATTACATCCTCAGAATTTGCTAGACCTCAAATAACTTACTTACTTATCCGCCACATGTTTTTCATGTCTCTTTACTCCTCAATCATTTAGTCGAACCTAATATTTAAAAAATTTCGATTGTCTCATATTTTGGTCCGATGCTTTACTAATCCTTTAGGCGCATACGTTAGCATGCTACGTGTCAACCATCATACACTCCAAATTTAATTCAAACCTAAACAAATATCAACCTTAACAATGAGATTGATGTAAAAGACTAATAATAAATTCACCCAACATTCATCTTAACTCCACATACAATAGTAACTAATGATCTCCATATGAAATAATAATAATAAAACTCTCCACTTAAAATAATAACATAAATAAATCGTAACCTAAGACTTTCCAAAGTTCGGGTCCTAATGCACCATTAATCTTAAAAGCCAAACTTCCTAACCTCACATTTAGAAACTTTCATTATCTCGTGCTCTACAACTCTTTTACGTAGTAGGTGCATGCGTTTAAAAATATCTTTGAAACATAATTATAAGAACAAAAAAGTAATAGTTCAAGATACTTATTACAGAGCAAGACATGCCTTGGGGAGACTTTAGCCTAGATTTGTTTTGTAAAAAAAAAAAAATATCTTTTTTTTGAAAAACTTTCCCCTATTTTTTTTCCAGAAAAGTCTATAGAATCTTCGACTTGAGCTCTAATACCATCTGTAACACACCGCTCCCCACGATTAAGAAATATGTCATTCTTTTAGAAAATCACTGGAGCCAGAGTGCTAATACTGAACATGGCCTAACTTAAAAATATATTTATTTTTTTTCTAAAGAAAGCACCAAATACAAAGATTTCATATAATAAATACAGTCATTTTGTATTAAAATTTCTTAAAATCCGTGTCATAAAAATCATAACTTAAAGCATCTGTACTCGTCTTGCAGCTCCACCTTCATAAATATTCTGACCTGGGTGGTTTAAAAACATAAAAAAAAAAAAAAAAGAATTCTAAAATGAGTCAATGACTCAGTAAGAAACTTATCATAACGAAAATATACTTAACATAAGGTTTTCATAAAAAAATTTCATGCTAAGAGTTTAAAATCATGACTGATCATGCTAATGCTTATGATATGCATGACTAATTTGTCTAAATTAACTGATCTGACTGGCAGCACACTTAACCCTGTATGCGAGATTGTGCACTAGCCCCACGTCCCGACGCTTGAGTCTGTGGCTTGCATATCCACCCTGAAACTGCATTAGTACCATGCATTTAAATGACCATCTGATTAATTGTTCTGAACTTATCTTACGCTTGATCTTATGAAAACTTACGTGTTCTATGCAACGTGAGATGCTTGAGATTCATAATGCATACATAATTATAATATGCGAAATGAAATATTATGAATAACGTACTTGCAAATATCGTGACATGCGTGGTACGTAAACACTGACTTCCAAAGAACTAGCTTTAATAAGAATAATAATATAACTAGCTAACGTATGCTAATTTTAATTTATGATTAAGCTACTTATCTTGTAGTGTTGCTTCGATTAGGAGGGAGGAAGAGACAATGGTGGCCTTGCCCTATTTCATGGTGGGGGAGATGAGGCTATGGCATGCTAAAGGTAAAAAGTGAGCAAAAAGCAAAAAACCTAGGCTTAAAGAGGTAGGTGCATGTACAATGCATGAGACTCTATTTCTAGGATGGTATAGGTTGGGTTTAGAAATTATAAGGTAAAGAGGATTCTAGAATTGTAATCCGAGCATGCTTGAAATTAAAGACATACTCTAGTAGTTCATATATGTAAGATTGAGAGTGACTGAAACTGTGTAGGAAACTTCAATCAGTGATGATTTTAAATTGAAATAAATTTCTAGTAGCCAATTTTTAAATTCTAAAAGGAGTCTAACTCCTTCAATAAATAATAAATGAGATTTAATATAATTATTGAGCCTAATTAAAACTCTTAATCAACTTCAATAATTTATTGGTCGTGGACTTATCCAATAGAACCCATTAAATATAATTTAGACCTAACAAATTATCAATATTTCAACTAGTTGAGAATTATTAAGCCAAGTCGTTACAAAGCCGTTAAGCATATCTTGCACTTTTTCAAAGAAATTAACGTTTCCTTGGGTCTTTTTATTTGGCAATCATCATCATTCTCAATTCAAGCTTATACTGAGGTTGGAACTTGGAAGTCCAAATGATTGTTGTTCTACCAATGGATTTTGTGTTTTTCTAAGGCCCAATCTCATTTCATGGGGCTCCAGCAAACAACACGAGTCTGAGTACAAAACATTGGATGTTCGATTATTGTCTGCCCAAGAGCAATTGATTGATGTCTTGGCTAAACCCTTTCATGTGTCATATGGTAGTTGATTTTACTCTATAAGAAAAGATTTTTTGAGGATCACTTTTAGAGTACTTTGTCTACAACTTTTCACCACTATTCTGTCATGTTGCTAGTAGTTTTGAATAATTAAGAATTATAAATTGTAGAAAATTAATTATAACAATTGGGTAGGAAAATGAGAGGGTTACCACTCTCCTACTACCCATTTACTACTCTTTTTATATTTGATTTTTTTTAATTTTTTATTTTACTTAATGGTTAAAGAAGTGACTATTAGTAAAATTATATATTTTTTTAATTTCTTCTTAATGATTAAGGATGTTAAAAAAATACTCAAAAGAAAATGATAAAAAAATAAAAAACTTGAAATGAACTATAGGTAGTGATAGGTCACTACCCATAAGAAAAGTGTGTTCATTTTCTACAACTCTAATAATAATGGTGGCCACTAGATCAAGACACAGCTAATCTTCTTTGATATTTTACTTTCACTAGCTCATGCGCCCATCAATTTCAATTTTCCATGGTAGAATGAATCACAAATGCAAAGGGAAAGTTTCTTAATTTTTTTGGGAATCAAAGCGACCGGGGAGATAATAACATGCATGCACGTAAGAAAACTGACTTCACCTGGCCCTTCTTTTTCTTTTCATCTGCACATTTATGAAGAAATTCATAGGTCTAACTCATCTCATAAAATTGATTCTATAAGAGATGATTGTTTCTTCCTTATAAACATGTCTAAGATCATCTTGTCCACAAGTATTGTGAGATTATTTCTCAACAATTTGTTCCAGCTAACTGGGGATCGAATGATGGATATTCATGGTTGAAAACAATCTTCATGATTCAGAGGATCACTTCGTTGCTCTAAATTGGGTTTCCTCTGTTGGGAGAAATCTTAATAGCGACTTGGAATAACCAAATCAATTACCAAATAGTGGAAATAATACTCTCCCACTTTGTGTGAATCTGTTAGGAAGTAATTTAATAGAGAATAATCTAAAACAAAATCATACACACACAAAGAGCTAACAATTTTTTACATGGAAAACCCTTCAAAGCAAAGAGAAAAATCACGGGACCTAGTCCAGTTAAACCTTCCACTATCAATAATGATGTATACATAAATGTTCTCTCTAGATAACAGTAGAGGCATACAATTAACAATATTCTCAAGAAAAACACTTTCTTGGCAACCAAATAATGTGATAGAAGAGATTTCACCAAAGAAGACTCAGTATTGTTCATGGCTACAAACACTAGAAACAATGTTCTTAATCCGATTTCTACCGTTCAGATTACAGAACCTTGAGTTGTGAACATGTCTGCAAAATTTTAGCTCAATCGGACCACAGACGATGCCGATTGAAATGTTTGATGGAAACTGTACAGCCTGCTCTATTTTTGACAGCCTCTTTGTCTTCTTATTTTCTCACATGTTTTTCACACTATCTTTTTCTGCTAATAGCAGCAGCACTTAGGTTTTAGTAAACCAAATTAAATTGGGCCTAAACTCTCACTCCATGTGGGCTAAATGGACCCACATGGGCCATCCTCCATATAGGAGGAACCCACACAACAAATCTCCCCCTTCCCAACTATGTGGGGGGACTCACCATACCTGCTTTTGCTCTGCATACTTCGAGTCTTTGCATAGGTAATGGTTTTGTCATCGTATTTGACCCATTCTCATCAGTATGGATTTTTTCAATCTATAACAATTTCATATCCAATGCATTACGAATCCTGTGATACCTCACATCAATATGCTTGGATCTTGAATGAAAGGTTGAGTTCTTACTGAGATGGATAACACTCAAACTGTCACAATAGAGAGTATACTTCTCTTGTTTCTAACCCAATTCTTCTAAGAACTTCATCCATATCAACTCTTTGCTTGCTTCAGTTATGGCAATATACTCAGCTTATGTGGTAGACAAAGCAACACATTTCTGTAGCTTGGATTGCCATGACACAGCTCCCTCTGAATAAGTAATCAAATACCCTGAAGTGAACTTTCTGGAATCAATGTTACCAGCCATATTTGCATCTATAAACCTTTCAAGTATAGGTTTACCATTTCCAAAGCACAAACATACCATAGAAGTACCTCTGAGGTATCTTAAAATCCATTTAACTGCATTCCAATGCTCTTTTCCTGGATTTGAGAGAAAACGACTGACTATTCCAATTGCATGAGCTATATCTGGCCTTGTGCATACCATTGAGTACATTAAACTACCCACTCCTGAGGCATATGAGACTCTTTCCATATCTTCCTTATCTCTATTTGTGGAAGGACTTTGCTTCGTGCTCAACTTAAAATGAGTAGCAAGAGGAGAGCTAACTGTCTTAGCTTTATTCATATTGAATCTGTCAAATACTTTTTCAATATATCACTCCTGTGACATATACAACTTCTTCTTTTTTCTATCTCGGTAAATTCAAAATACCAAGAATTTGCCTTGCTGGCCCCAAGTCCTTCATGGTGAAGGACTGATTTAACTATTTCTTCAGATTTTCAATTCTTAAAGAATTCTTGCCAACAATCAACATGTCATCAACATAAAATAGTAATATTATAAAGTCATCATCACAAAATTTCTGCACAAATATACAATGGTCAGAGGTTGTCTTCTTGTAGCCTTGCTCTTCCATAACTAACTCAAATTTCTTATACCATTGTATGGGCACCTGCTTTAGACCATATACACTTTTGTTTAGTCGACACACACAATCTTCTTTGCCTTTCACCCTGAAACCTTCTGATTGCTCCATATAAATCTCTTCCTGTAAATCACTATATAGGAAGACAATTTTCACATCCATCTGTTCAATTTCTAAGTATAGGCTAGCTGCTAAACCAAGAACCACACAGATGGAGGATATCTTCACAACTGGAGAGAAGATCTCATCAAAGTCGATACATTTTCGTTGACTAAATCCCTTAACAACTTAGAGACCGACATCCTTCCACTCGGTATTCTATAGACAAGTATGTGTTAATGACTGAAGGGGAGAGCCCGAGTGTTATGTAGAAGCCATGGAAGACGAACACAAGGCAAAATGGGTTGATGCCATGCAAGATGAGATGCAGTCATTGCATGAAAATCACACTTTTAAATTGGTAGAGTTGCCCAAAGGCAAAAGAGCTTTGAAGAACAAGTGGGTTTATAGATTGAAGCAAGATGAACACACTTCCCGACCACGATACAAATGCATCACTTGGACTCTGTTGGTCATCTTGAATAGCATGTTCAACCTGCGTTGGCAAATATGTCAATGGCACGGGCTCCAAGTCAATCGAACCATCATTGCACCGTATCACTACTTTATTTGTCTTCTCAATATCTTGTATGGTTTGATCTTCAATAAACATTCTCACTAGTTTCTTATCAACTGGATCATATAATCTGTACCCAAACTCATCCAGGCCATAACCTAGAAAGATGCATTGTCGGGTCTTCACATCAAGCTTAGACCTCTCATCCTTTGGAATATGCACAAATGTTTTGCAACCAAAGACACGTAAGTGATCATAGGTAACATCCTTACCAGTCCAAAATTTGTCTAGTACATCAAACTGAAGTGGAACACATGGTGTCATATTAAGAACATGTACAACTGTATTCAAAACCCCATCCCAAAAAGATCCAGGCAATTGTGCATGTGAAAGCAAACATCTCAATCTCTCAATCAGTGTTCTATTCATCTTCCTAGCTAAACCATTCAATTGAGGAGTCTTCGGAAGTGTCTTTTGATTTCAAATACCATGCAGTCTGCAATAATCATCAAATGGGCCTGAATACTCTCCCCCATTATCAGTTCGGATGCACTTCAGCTTCTTTCTAGTCTACCTCTCAACTAAGGCCTGAAAATGTTTAAACATTTCCAATACTTGATCCTTTCTTTTCAAGGTATAAACCCAAAACTTCCTTGAATGATCATCTATGAAAGTCACAAAATACAAAGAATCGCCAAGTGTTCTTGTCTTCATAGGACCATAAACATCTGAATGAACTATATCAAGTATACCTGACTTTCTTGAAGGAGAACTTTTGAAGGAAACTCTATTCTGCTTCCTTGCCAAACAATGAGTACACTTTTTCAAAGATGCACTCTTCATTCCAGACAGAAAATTCTTTTTAGCCAATATTGTCAAGCCTTTCTTACTCATGTGGGCAAGTCTTTTATGCCACAATTGTACTGTGAGCTCATTCTCCATAACATTAATAATGCTACTGGAGAGCCTTGCTTGTAGCATGTACAAATTTAAAACCTTCTTGCCTCGAGCTATAACCATAGCACCCGTTGTAAGCTTCCATTGCCCATTACAAATAGTGTTGCAATACCCTTCATCATCAAGTTTACTTGTAGAAATCAAGTTCAATGGATATCAGGAATGTGCTTCACATCTCTAAGAACAAGCACCGTGCCGTTATTAGTTTCCAAGCACATATCTCCAATGTCAGTAATTTTAGCCAAGCCACCATTGCCCATCTTTACTGTGCCAAAATCACCAGGTACATAGTTTGTAAAGAAATCATTTCTGGATGTAGCATGAATTGAGGCATCACTATCAATCACCCAACTAGTTTCATGAGAAACAATGTTTACAACATCATTATCATCATAAACAATGAAGAAGTATCTAGTAGTAGTGGTGGCAACTTGATCATCCTTCTTTTCATCAACATCTTTCTTCTCATTCCCTTTCTCCTTGTATTCTCTCTTCAATTTTCTACAATATTTCTTGATATGCTCTTTCATGCCACAATGATAGCACTCAACATTAGCAAACTTGTTTGCCTTGTTTCTACCTTTATCTCTATTCTTCGGACCTCTATTTTTACTCCTCCCCCTCTTTTCTGTAACCAAAGCCTCTGACTGCGAAGATGAACTCTGTGATTTTCTTCTCATCTCTTCATGCAAAACACTGCTTTTAGCCAAATCTATATTGATTACACTATCTGGGGCTGAGTTAGATAATGACATTCTAAATGTCTCCTAAGAGTCTGGAAATGTACGAAGCAAACATAAACCATGTACCTCATCATCGAACTTGATATCCATTCCAGCCAATTGATTAATTATTCCTTGAAATGTGTTCAAGTGATCTGTCAACGAAGTTCCATCTCGATATCTCAAAGACATCAAATGCTTGATCAGATACATTTTATTGTTTCCAGTCTTTTGAGCATAAAACTGTTCAAGTTTAGTCCAAAGTGTACGTACATGTGCCTCCCCACTAATATGGTTCAAAACATTATCATCTACCCACTGTCTGATGTAGTCACAAACTTGTCTATGTTGCAAAGTCTATTCTTCATCTGATTTATTTTCAGGCTTCTCAGTAGCAAACACCGGTAGATGAAATTGCTGCACAAATAAAAGGTCTTCGATTTTTCCTTTCCAAGTGTGATAATTAGAACCATTCTACTCAAATTAGCTTCCATTATTCAACATAGAGTATTGAACGGCTATAACCTGGCTCTGATACCACTTTGTTAGGAGAAATCTTAATAGCGACTTGGAATTACCAAATCAATTACCAAATAGCGGCAATAATACTCTCTCACTTTGTGTGAATCTGTTAAGAAGTAATTTAATAAAGAATAATCTAAAACAAAATCATACACACACAAAGAGGCAAGAATTGTTTACGTGGAAAACCCTTCAAAGCAAAGGGAAAAATCACGGGATCAAGTCCAGTTAAACTTTCCACTATCAACAATGATGTGTACACAAATGTTCTCTCTAGATAACACTAGATGCATACAATTAACAAGAATCTCAAGAAAAACACTTTTGTGGCAACCAAACAATGTGATAGAAAAGATCTCACCAAAGAAGATGTGGTACTGTTCATGGCTACAAACATCATAAATACTGCTCTAAATCCGATCTCCACCGTTCAGATTGTAGATCCTTGAGACATGAACTTGTCTACAAAATTTCAGTTTGATCGGACTAAAGAAGACGCCGATCAGAACGTTTGATGGAAACAGTACAACCTGTTCTATTTTTGACAACTTTTTTGTCTTCTTCTCTTACACGTTTTTCACATTGTCTTTATTTTACTACGAGTAGGGCTACTATGCCGCCCCACTCTTACCGCTGGGCGTGCCGCCTAGTGGTTTTTTTTTTTTCTTTTCACATTTTTTTAATACATTTAAATATTTTCAAAAAATAAAAAAATACACCAATACATTTAAAATCACTTCTTTAACCACTAAATAAAAAAAATAAAAAAATTTTGACCAGCGGTCAAATTGAACGGTCATAGTAAGGTGGCATAGTAGACTTTCTCTTTTACTAATAGCAGCAGCACTTAGGTTTTAGTAAAGCTAATTAAACTGGGCTTAAACCCTCTCTTCATGTGGGCTTAATGGACCCACATAGGCCATCCTCTATATAGGAGGGAACCTACACAACATCCTGATCACCGTATATTCCCGACAATGACAATCTATTCATACGGAGCCACTAACACATGATAAAAATTGGAATCGAATTAAGCAGCAATGTCTTTTAATTTTCCAAAGTCAGCCCCGGCAGGCCCTGCATGCATTGTTTTAGTGAAGTGTGGTTTTCATGAACAAGAACAAAATGTGCTGAAGAAAATAGCGGCTTAATAATTTGCAGTTGTGTTGAACATATGAGAGCCCATTTGTGAATTTATCAATTTTCTTTTGTTTTTCATATATATATTTTTTTTAAAAACCTTAGGATTTTTTTAGAATGTAAAGTCAGTTGGATCTTTATTTTTTTTTATTTAATAAACTTCACAAATAGAAAATACAATTTTTTTATTTAATGAAAATTCGATCCAAAGTTGTCAATTATAATTACACTAATTAACTAGCCCTTTCTTATGCAATTAGGTGTTGTGTTACGTGCATAAAGCCCGAAAGCACATCGTGTCTTTATATAATTCTAAAGGGTAATGCCAGGCTCCCAACCAGCAATAATTGTGGGGCGTGCCGTTATCACAAATTTATCTTTTTATTTTATTTTATTTTATTTTATATTTTTTGAATATATTTAAATATTTTTAAAAAATAAAAAAATATATTAATATATTAAAAATCACTTTCTTAATTATTAAATAAATAAACATATATAAACAATCGGACAAACTCAGTCCCCATATTAACATTTCTCAATTTTAAAAGCTATGTTGCAATCAAGAGTTATCATCTATATCAAATCATTTACAAGCAATTGTTGACTAATTTTTGTTAGTAGTAGAATTTATGAGTTAAAATTGATAAATAATAATAAGATGAGTTGTGAATCTAAACCGAAAGGAAAGTTGTCGGCCACATGATTCTCCTATATCTATTATATATATTTTTTATTTTTTCAGAATGTAAAGTCCGTTGTTTATGTTCTCGATTGAAGTGTCACTGGCGTGGCAATCTTTATTTAATGGGATTTGGCGAAATTTAAGTGAATATCAAGTCTCTATGAATATATTGTTGTTGGTTTGATAGAGATCCATATAAAGTCCAACAATGGATTGCATTAAATTAATTGGTATACCAACTGCGGAAGAAAAGTTCAAAATAAATAAATAAAAATTGGAGAGAACAGAAAGCCAAAGCTTCAAACATATATGGGATGATAACCAGAAAAACAAAGAGAAAAAGCTAGTGGACTCAGATATATTGACAGTATACGTTTATGGCAACTCAAATGGCTTTTCGTCAATGGCTAATTAAGGAGAACTTCGTACCTTTCTTGTTCTTAGCTTCAATTTTCCTTCTAGTGCTGCGGACGTTCTTCTTCTACAAGAAGTCGAGAAAAAGAAAAGTGAATCTCCCACCAAGCCCTCCAAAGCTGCCCATCATTGGAAACCTTCACCAGCTTGGGAAAATGCCTCATATCTCTCTCAAGTGTTTGGCAGAGAAGTTCGGACCAATAATTTATTTACAGCTTGGCCAGATCCCAGCAGTGGCCATTTCATCTGCTAGACTAGCAAAGGAAGCCATGAAAACCCATGATCTTGCAGTAGCAAGCCGCCCACAATTCTTTTCAGCAAAACACCTCGTTTATGGTTGCACAGATATTGCCTTCTCCCCCTATGGTGCATATTGGAGACATGTTCGAAAAATATGCATTCTTGAACTTTTGAGTGCTAAAAGAGTTCAATCATATAGCTTTGTCAGAGGAGAAGAAGTAGCTCGTTTGGTGCATCGAGTTGCAGAATCCTATCCTTCCACCACCAATCTAACCAAGATGCTTGGACTCTACGCAAATGATGTCCTCTCTCGGGTTGCTTTCGGAAGGGATTTCTCAGGTGGAGGAGAATACGATCGCCATGGGTTCCAAGAGATACTCCATGAGATTCAAGTATTGCTTGGAGGATTTAGTCTTGGAGATTTCTTCCCTTCCATGGAATTTATTGACAGTTTAACAGGCACGAAATCCAGACTTCAAAAGACTTTTCGACGGTTTGATCGACTTTTTGACCAATTGCTGGATGAACATATCAATCAGAAGAGAGGGACAAAGGAGCACAAGGACCTTGTGGATGTGTTGCTCCATATACAGGAGAGTGGATCTGATGAAATACCTCTTACCAAGGATAATATAAAGGCTATCATCTTGGTCAGTGAAGACTTCTACTTTTACTTTGGCCTATGCCTACAAGTCCCAACTCATTGAACTTAATCCTTTTTTTGCTGAACTTCTGGCTTAAAGATTATAGGAATTATAATATCATTACCGTTACTGCAGGACATGTTTGCTGCAGGAACTGATACAACGTGGATCGCCCTTGACTGGGGAATGACAGAGCTCATCATTAACCCTAAAGTCATGGAAAGAGCACAAGCTGAAGTACGAAACGTAGTAGGAGATAGAAGAGTTGTTTTAGAGAGTGATTTGGCACAGTTGCAGTATTTGAAAGCTGTCATCAAAGAGATCTTTCGACTGCATCCTCCAAACCCATTATTGCTCCCAAGAGAATCCATGGAAGATGTGAACATTGATGGGTACGATATTCCGGCAAAAACACGTTTTTTTGTGAATGCTTGGGCAATAGGGAGAGATCCAGAATCTTGGGAAAACCCAGATTTGTTTGAACCAGAAAGATTTATGGGTAGCAAAATCGACTTCAAGGGGCAGCATTTCGAGCTGATTCCTTTTGGCGCTGGTAGAAGAATGTGCCCAGCTATCACATTTGGAACAGCAAGTGTTGAGCTTGTTCTAGCTCAACTTCTCCACAGCTTTGATTGGGAGCTTCCTCCTAATACTACACCTAAAGATTTAGATATGGCAGAGGTTTTCGGCATCACAATGCATAGGATAGCTGATCTAATTGTCATCGCCAAACCACGCTTTCCCTTTTGACTGTACAAATAATAATTCAAATAATCATGAGTTTTCGTGATTTGATGATTCAGAGAAAGTAGAGATCAGGTAATTTGGAGATGCTGTGGAGTTTTATGATCTACAATCCGAAGCTGCATGCTGAGGTTCCTTTGTGTAAAGTTTTGTATAGTTTCATATCTTTTTGTATTTGGTTTGAGAAAATGTTTATGTAGGTGGATGGGAATTTGTTTAAATCCTTGCGTTACCATGCTTGTTTTGGAATCAAGTGATCATTGGCTAAGAGATGATAAAATCTGAAAAATAAATATTTATTAATTACGACGTTAATTATTTTAAAAATTCTACCTTAGAAGTATGTAAACAATCTAATGCAACTAAACAATTAAAAAATACAAACAGAAATTAATTAATTGGAGCGACATTAATTATGTCAATTACCTAAATAAACAATTAATTACTTAAAATGTATCACCTCAATAAATAAAACTACTGGCATTGATATTATTATTGAACAAAAATGCCAGTGGAAATAACTAGTTAAGTGTGTTTGGCTAAGAAAAAACATCGAGATTCCGAGGATAGCTTCATTATTGTACTACACTATGATCCGTCACTATCATCAACAAGGACAACTTGTAAGCATTCGCAAAGAAAACAAAAATACCACAAAATAAGCATCACTAGGGCTGCAAACGAATACCAAGTTGATTGAGTCAATCGAACAAGCGTACTCGAGCTCGATTAACATGTTTGCTCGTTCGAACTTGGCTCGAACTCTAAAACTCGAATATCATTGTTCGAACTCGGTTTGTTA
This sequence comes from Juglans microcarpa x Juglans regia, assembly GCF_004785595.1. Taxonomy (NCBI): domain Eukaryota; kingdom Viridiplantae; phylum Streptophyta; class Magnoliopsida; order Fagales; family Juglandaceae; genus Juglans; species Juglans microcarpa x Juglans regia. The sequence continues at coordinate 1,858,790 of NC_054604.1, read as the reverse complement.
ACCATTAATGTTGTTCGAATTTGACTCGAGCTTGACTAAAAATAAACAAACGACTCGAAATCGAGCAGATCGAGCTCGAACTCGATTTTTTATTTTGAAATTTTTTAATCTTATCTTTTGATTAATAAAAAAAATTTTAAAAAAAAAAACTCAAACCATTTAACTATTCAACCAAATAATTTTGATTCAAAATTCTTATGGGATAACTTTTTTATAAAAATAACTTAATAGTTATAAATTAAAAGAATAATACACAAGATAAATGTAATAAACTAAACTATTTAATAGATATAGCTAGTATAATAAATCAATAGTTGTAGTTGTATGATATATTATTATACAAATTATTCTATACACATTTTTGGAGCATAACATATATATTAAATAAGCTAAACTCTAAATAAATTAATAATATATAATTATATAAAATATAACTAATATGTAATATATATATATATATAACACATGAATATATAAAATATATTAAGGCCGCTATTTCAATTTTGTTAATAAACCTGCTGACTTTATATGAAATTTTAAGTATGAGTTTAATAATGGGAGTCGGTAGCGCTAAAGTTATAAAATAAATATTAAAATCTACATTATATTTCTATTAATCTAAGTTTTGAATTATCTCCACGCATCTTTGACTGATCATTTATGCTAATTTTGATTGGTAGGTAGTGAGTTTTGACCATATATTTTGATCGGGAGCCGTCTCGTGCTGTAGCACGGCTCTTTACCATATGTTCTGTGTAAAAGAGTGGAGCTTGAAGCGAGGTTGACAGTTTTGGAAGCCCAATTGCAATCTGGATATACAGAAGAAATAGAAGCCGACTATATTGTCACCAAATTGGAGATTGATATTTGGGAGAAACGAGAGGAGATTCGCATAGCTCAAGTAGCAAAGAATAAGTGGTTAAAAGAAGGAGATCAGAACTCAAAGTTTTTTCATGCGGTTGTATTGCAGCGTCAGTGTGGTTCGGTCATTTCACAAATGAGGTTGGCGGATGGTACTTTGCTGGAGTCTCCAGAGAAGGTTCACTTGGGAGCAGTGGAGTACTTTACTAATTTTCTTACAGAGATGCCGCAAATTCAACCAGCATATCTATCTCCTTTTCTCGACTGGGAAATATCTGAGGAGGACAATGTAGCTTTGTATCGTTTGCCTTCGGAAGAGGAAGTGAAAGAGGCCATTTTTTCGATACCAGAGTATAGTAGCTCTAGTCCGGATGGGTATGGTTCTTCTTTTTATATTTCTTGTTTGCACTTTGTGAAAGAAGAGGTGGTGGAGGCCGCAAGGGATTTTTTTGTGGGTTCTGCATTACCAAGGTTCTATACTTCGTCATATATTGTGTTAATTCCGAAAGTGCTAGACCCAAAGAGCTTTGAGAAATTCAGGCCAATAAGCCTATGTTCTGTGGCTTATAAGGAGTTTTCAAAAATTCTGGAGAATAGGTTGACGGGTTTTTAGCCTAGACTAATTTCGGCTGAACAGGGGGCATTCATTCTGGGTCGCAGTATTTTTGAAAACATAACACTTGCTCAGGAGATGGTTCATGCGTTGAAGAGGAAGATTGTTGGAGGAAATGTGATGGTAAAGCTGGATATGGCAAAGGCATATGATAGGGTGCATTGGCATTTTTTATTGATTGTCTTGGCGAGCTTTGGTTTTTCGGAAAAATTTTGTAGGTTGGTCAAGGAATGTGTGGTGTCCCCTTGGTACTCGGTGACGATGAATGGGTCGTATAAAGGTTTTTTCAAGTCCAAGAGAGGCCTACGGCAAGGGGACCCCTTGTCACCATATTTATTTATTTTGATGCAAGAAGTTCTTTCAAGGCTTCTTCGAAAAGAATTTGAGGAGGGGCGCATTGGTAAGTATTATCATCCTAGAGGGGCTCCGTTGGTGTCTCATCTATTATATGCAGATGATATTTTAATTTTTTTTGAATGGTGAAAAAAGATCTCTGAGACGATTGGGGTCTATTTTATCATGCTATGAACTATGGTCAGGCCAGTGGGTAAGTAAAGAGAAATCGGCAATTTTTCCTTCACCACATATTAGTGCTGCTAGGCAGCGTGGCTTGGTGGGTATAACGGGGTATGCACCTGGTACTTTTTCAGTCATGTATTTGGGGGTTCCGTTAATTTGTGGGAGCTTGAAAGCCATCCACCTGGATCATTTGGTAGCAAAAGTTCGGGCTAAGGTGGCGGGGTGGAAGGCAAGGCTACCGTCGCAAGGGGGGGCGCTTGATTCTGCTCAAACACGTTCTATCTAGTATGGCTTCCCATCGTTTGGCTGTGATGAATGTCCCTTAGGTGGTGATTAAAAAAATTAATTCAATTTTAGCCACGTTCTTTTGGGGAGAGAAGAATGGAAAAGCAAAAATGAAGTGGTGTGCATGGTCTCGGATCAGTAAGCCTACAGAGGAGGGTGGTCTGGGTTTGAGGAATTTTCTAGAAATTCAAAAAGCGATGCATATGAAATTGGCTTGGCTTATTTTGTCGGTGGATTCATTGTGGACTCGGTTCATGGTGTCGAAGTATGGAAGAGGCCAACATGTTTTGATACTAGTAGCTTGCAGGAATAGTTCAAGAACTTGGAACTCTATAGTCTCAGTAATGCAGGACGTCTGTGAGGCTACCAAAGTTAGAGTGCGAGAGGGGACTTCGTCCTTTTGGTATGATAGGTGGTTCTCGAATGGCCCTTTATGTAATTTGGTGGGGGTAGTTAGTAGACCTTCATTAAAAATTAAAGAGGTGTGGGTTGGGAATTCATGGGATTGTGATTTGCTCCAGCAACTAATTGGTGAGGAGTTGGCGGCTGAGGTGATTAGGGAAATTGGTGTTGGGCATACTGGACAAGATGTTTTAATTTGGAAGCCTACTTTGGGGGGAGATTTTACAATAGCCAGTGCGTGGGATTTAATCCGAGTAAAGGGAGATCGTCATGGTTGGATGGATAGGATAGGGAGTAAATTTTTGCCGAAGAAAATTTCAGTGTGCATGTGGAGGGCCCATTTTAACTACCTAGCTACGGATTCTAAGGTGCAGTCACATGGAGTTGTTATGGCCTCAATGTGTAACTGCTGTCAATTCCCAAAGACCGAAACGCTGGATCATGTGCTTACTACTGGCCAAATTGCAGAACATGTGTGGCGTTTTGCTTCACTGGCACTGGGCATTAGTTGTTTGCAAACCAGAACCTAGAGGCATCGAGTGGAGGCTTGGATGGTGTGTGCGAAAAAAAGGTACGAAAACGAGCATATTAATTGGTCTGTTACCGAGCATCATTACTTGGAGTTTATGGTGTCGACACTGTCGATCTCAAATGGAGGGAATACAGTCTAGCGCAATAGAGGTTTGGAGATCTGTTCGGTTTTGGCTGGGTGTTCTGGTAAATGATTTACATAATAAGAAGGTTGCCAAGGTTGATGCACAGGTTTTGAAGGCTTTGGAAATGAATATTCCGGAACAACTAGTACGTAAAACATTGAAAGTGGTATGGTTAAAACCACCTGTGGACTGGTGGAAATTGAATGTGGATGGCAGCTGCAGTGGCAACCCAGGGAATTGTGGTGGGGGTGGTGTGTTACGGGATCATAAGGGTCAGTTGAAGGCGGGTTTTTCTGCACACTATGGGTTCGGAACCACAATAAGGCTGAATTAAGAGCTTTACTTCAAGGGGTTCGGCTATGTAAAGAATTGGATTGTCGAAATATTATTTTGGAGTGTGACTCTAAGATAGTGGTGAATTGGGTGAAGAAGCGAGGGTGTAATTTATGGTATCTTTGGGATTATTGGGACGCTTTCCTTCAGGAACTAGATGGAGTTTAATTCCAAGTGGTGCATCAATTTAGAGAAGGTAGCAAAGCTGCAGATTTTTTGGCAAGAATAGGTGAGGAAGGTTTGAATAAGAATTTTTTTCCTGGGGATTGTATTCCAAGGTTATTAAGGGGTATTATTAGATTAGATGCCCTGGGACTTCCATCCATAAGGAAGTAATGGATTCTGAGTTTTAGTTAGTTTTTATGGTTTTGGCTTTGGGTTTTTGTTGGTTATTTGGTTTCTTTATTTGGGTTGTATGTATTTTGTCAAGTATCATGATGGTTTTCCACGTTTTTCTTCCGCCATAAGTAAGGGTTTTTTTCAATAAACTTGGGACGGGGTTGCCTTGTGGGTGGCTTCCGGCTCTTTCGAAAAAAATATATATATATGGTCTATGTAGTCAGTAGTCATTAATGTTTTGCCTTATTTGTATTCGTAGTTGGTAGGCCGATATCATGATCCGACAATGAAGGGCCAACGACGTGGCCATCTTTTATTATTGGCTTGAGTCAGATCATATATATGCTTAATTAACACTTGGGTCCGAATTATGGATTTATATTTAATTGATACAAATGATATGCATGGTGAGGTATTGGAAGGGATATTTAGGGTCTTGGAGGAAATAAGTTCATGCGTTGGAGGGTCTAAGTTTGATACCTCAGGAGTTGAATCAGCTCTGCAAGTCCAGAGATTGGATCTTAACCACGTGGTGAATAACATAAAGAATAGATAACAACTTTGATAAATCAGAAAATCTATCTTACCAATTTATTTGAGAGTTATCCAAAATAAACTCTAGAGTTGGTCGTTATCAACATCTTCATATTCCTATAAATAATACATGAAGATAACATATTGAGTCATTCATATACATATATTGAGGACATTTCTCTCTAACTTAGGTATCGGAGTACACCCAAGCACCCAGTGCCGCCATCTCATTTGTTACAGGTTATACGTTTAGTTGGTAGTGTGAAACACGTCCTTAACTAGTATATATATATATAGACAAATCTGTGGCAGATCAAGAAAAAGTTAAACTAAATCTACAATGGATGATGGCCATCTAGAGCCACTCGTATTCGTGGAAACTCATGATCATATGGCTTTTATTCAATGGCTAAAGGAAAGCTTCCAACCCTTGTTGCTCTTTGCATCCATTTCCCTAGTACTGGTACTATTGCTCATTGATAAATTAAGAAGAAGGAAATGCAATCTCCCAAAAAGTCCTCCAAAGCTTCCCATCATTGGCAACCTTCACCAGCTTGGAAAAATGCCTCATCTCTCTCTAAACATGGTAGAGAAGTTTGGTCCATTAATGTACTAACTTGGTGAGGTCCCAATAGTGGTGATTTCATCAGCTAGAGTAGCCAAGGAAGCATTGAAAACCCATGATCTTGCAGTATCAAGCCGTCCCCATTCCTTTTTAGCAAAACAACTCATCTATGGTTGCACTGATATTGCCTCCTCCCCCTATGGTCTGCTTATTGGAGGCATGTTCGGAAAATTATATGCATACTTGAACTATTAAATGCCAAAAGAGTTCAATCATATAGCTTCGTTAGACAAGAAGAAGTAGCTCGCACAGGTTGCATTCGGAAGGGATAGATGCTGGAAGAGTATCAGGTATTGCTTGGAGGATTTAGCCTTGTAGATTTATTTCCTTCCTTTGAATTCATACACAGCTTAACAGGCACGAAATCAAGACTCCAAAAGACTTTTAGATGCTTTGATCAAATTTTTGACCAGCTAGTAAGTGAATATCTCGATCCAATGAGAGCAACAAATGTACACAAGGATCTTGTGGATGTGTTACTCACATACAGGAGAATGGATCTGACGAAATGCCTCTTGCTAGGTATAAGATAAAGGCTATCATCTTGGTGAGTGAAAGACTTTCACTTTTTCACTAACCTTGTCCATACCATTAATTTGATAAGATTTAATTTGTAAGATTCAAATGTTAAATTTTTCTTACAAATTAAATCATACCAAGTTAACAGTGTGGAATGTGTCTTCCACACCAACTTGCAAGTAGAATATTTCTTTTACAAGTCCCAACTTGTTATATATGGTCAGTCTGTAGCTTAACTTTTATCGTGCGGATTATGTTTTATGAATTATGTTATTGCAGGACATGCTTGTTGTAGGAACTGATTCAACATACATCACCCTTGACTAGGGAATGACAGAGCTAATAAGGAACCCCAAAGTCATGGAAAGAGCACAAGCAGAAGTACAAAACATAGTAGGAGATAGAAGAGTTGTTTAACTTAGAGAGTGATTTGGTAATAGATGACCATATCAATCCCACCAATCACTCGACAGTGATCTCAGATATGCAAGCTTCATGGAGTGAAATCTGATCATCTCCTAAACTTTAGCCTAGTGTCATCTTGTACAACAGAGCACCTAAACTTTAGCCTAGTGTAATCTTGTACAGCAGAGCAAATCAATTACTGCGTTTCGTGTAAACATTATATTTGTATAAATAGGTTTCCTCTTGTAATACAATTTGTGACATTTTCTAGTAAAACACAAACTTGTTCATTTTGTCTTATATGGTATCACGAGACCACTATCTCAAATGAGTTTGATTCTTTGGCTTCCGTTATGTCTCAGTCACCTACCTCTGTCACCAACTCCAACACTTCCACTCATCCACCAGAAAATACTATCATTGCCATCAACACCCATAATCAGCTGCCCTACAAGCTGACATCCTCAAACTTTCTTGCATGGTGTGCCTAGTTTGACTCCCTTGTCATTGGGTATGACCTTCAGGATTTTATTAATGGATCTCATCCATATCCTACACTTGGGACTAACCTAACTGCTGATGTTATTTCTGTTCACAGTCACTGGATCTGTCAAGACAAACTCTTGCTCAATGGCATTTTTGCCTCTGTGTCAGAAAGTATTATGCCCTTGATTGCTGCCTCTGGCACTTCAATAGAGGCCTGGCTTAAACTGACCACTCTTTATGCAAATCGCCCCCGCACGAGAGTCATGCAACTCAAGGATCAACTTACTTCCTTGAATTGTGGTTCCAAGACCGTCATTGAATATCTCCAGCAAGTCAAATGCATTGCAGATGAACTGGCACTGGTAGATACTCCTCTCAAATGATGATCTCACGCTCTACATCCTCAATGGCTTGGGATCTGAATTTCGTGACATTGCTGCTCCAATTCGAACCCGAGAGACTCCCCTCACGTTCGAAGAACTTCATGATCTGCTAGTTAATCATGAAACTTATCTCAAACGCCTTGAGATGTTACAACAGAGCACTATTGCAATAGCCAACTACCACCAGAAAAAGGTCCCTCAAACCTCCTCTCATCGAGGCAAAACTCACAGAAGCAACACCTCTCAGACAAATCAACGTTATTCCCAGTCTCAAAACTATTCTCAGTCTTCCACCAAACCCTCTATGATCTGTCAGTTCTGTGCTATACCTGGTCACACGGCTTGCCAATGTAAGAAATTCTGGAATCCAACCTTTCCCAATGCTAACTGTGCTGCTACTTCCACAAACAAACCATGGGTGGTTGACTCTGGTGCTTCTCATCATATCACCTCAAATATGTCCAGACTCTCCATCCACTCCGAGTATGATGGTATTGACGAGGTCATCATTGGGGACAGATCAGGTTTGGCAATTTCTCATGTTGGTACTGTGAACTTTCGGCTTCCTAATCGCACCATTGCTTTCACCATCACTCTTTGTGTACCTGCCATTCACAAGAATTTAATATCAGTTTATAAATTTACCAAGACTAATAATCTTGTTATTGAGTTTCACCCCTACCATTTTTTTGTGAAGGATCCGATATCGGGGGCGTCACTAATGCAAGGCAAATGTGATAATGGCATCTACACAATTCCAGGTTCATCTTGCAATGTTGGAGCTACGAAGGAAGCCTTCACCACTGAATGTGTGTCTTCAGATATTTGGCATAATCGATTGGGTCATCTCTCTCAGAAACTTGTTCATCATTTGATAAAAATGTTTCAATTACCAGCAAATAAACGTACTGCTCATTCTCTATGTTCCTCATGTTCAATCAATAAAAGTCACAAACTTCCTTTCCATTTATCTAGCATTTCCAGTTCCTTGCCTCTTGAATATATGTTTACAGATGTCTGGGGTCCATCTCCACATACATCTCTTGAAGGCTACTGCAACTATATTTTATTTGTTGATCATTTTACGAAATATTGCTGGTACTTTCCTATGAAACAAAAATTTGAAGTCTCCACAATTTTTCCTCAACTCAAGGCAAATCTTGAGAAACAGTTTTCTTTACCCCTCAAACATCTGTACTCAGATAACGGGGGTGAGTTTGTCGCACTTAAAGTCTATCTTAGCCAACATGGTATTTGTCATCTCACAATTGCTCCACACACTCCGGAACAAAATGGCGTAGTTGAACGCCGTCACCGGCATATAGTGGAGACAAGAATGACATTAATCCACCGTGCCCAACTCCCTCCTTCATACTGGAATTTGGCCTTTCAGACTGCAGTTTATTTAATCAACCGTATGCCAACCCCATTGCATTCTCTTCACTCACCTTTTGAAGTCCTATTTCAATCCAGTCCAAATTATCTCAAGCTTCGGGTCTTTGGCTGTCAATGTTTTCCATGGCTCAAACCGTATTCGAAACATAAGTTGGATCCAAAATCCCGTTCATGCATCTTTGTTGGATACTCAACATCCCAAAGTGCGTATAAGTGTCTTGATCCAGTCACTAATCGTATTTTTTTTATCTCGGCATGTTCGCTTTGATGAAAATATTTTTCCTCACACTTTAAAGTCTTCTCCTTCCCTCTCTACCTAGCCTGTGCCCCTTTCACCTCAACTCTAACACTTGATCGACTTATGCCCGATATGCCAAAGCAATCATCAGGTGGCCAGGCTTCCTCGGGTCCTCCGTTGGATGAAGCTACTCAATAAGTGCTGTCATATCCTTGTGTTAATGTTTCCCCGAATTCGCGTCCATCTGAGCATGCTCCCACATCCCAAGCTCCTATTATTTATGCCCCTGAACAGGTTGCCGAAGCCAGGCCTCCTAAGTCATTGTGCATGGTCACCAGGTCAATGAACAATATTCACAAGCGCCTATTTCTAACAACAAAGCATGCATTACCACCATCCTTAGAGCCCACCAGTGTTCATCAACCTCTTACAAACCCACACTGGCATCAAGCTATGAGTGAGGAATTCACAGGACTTGTTCGCCATGGCACATGGAATCTGGTTCCTGCTGCATCCCATCAGAACTTGGTTGGCTCCAAATGGGTGTTCTGCATCAAACATAAGCCTAACAGGTCCATTGATTGCTACAAAGCCCGTCTTGTTGCCAAAGGCTTTCATCAACGACCCGAGCACGACTTTACAGAAACATTCTCCCCTATCGTAAAGCCTGCTACCATTCGAATCATCCTTTCTCTTGTCGTGATGAAAGGTTGGTCTCTCCGACAACTTGACGTTAACAACGCCTTTCTTCACAGCACTTTCACTCAGGATGTGTTCATGGCTCAACCAACATGATTTATTGATACTTCCCATCCTCAACATGTTTGTCATCTTCAAAAGTCCATCTACAGACTAAAACAAGCCCTAAGGGCCTGCTATTGTGCCCTTCATGACTGTCTCTGCAGCATTGGTTTTGTGAAGTCTGCCTCGGATCACTCCTTATTTATCTACACTAATCACGAAACTGTTGCATACTTTCCTATCTATGTTGATGATTTAATCCTCACTGGCAATGATTCTGTGTTTATCTCTACAGTCATCAAGCAGCTTGGCTCTCAGTTCTCTCTGAAAGATCTTGACCCTCTGCATTTTTTCTTGGGCATTGAGGTTATCCCTACTTCACACGGGCTCTTTCTCTCCCAGCACAAATATGTATGAGATCTTTTGTTCAAAACTTGAATGGATGGTGCTAAGGATGTCGTTAACCCCCCCCCCCCCCTTGCTACTTCAAGACATCTTCATCTTCATGATGGTTCAAGTCCCGTAGATAGCACCACCTATAGGCATGTTATTGGTTCTCTTCAGTACCTGGCACTAACTCGCCCTGATATTGCTTTCCTGGTGAATAAACTTACTCAGTTTATGCACTGCCCATCTGAAACTCACTGGGTTGCTGTCAAACAATTACTCCGTTATCTCAAGAACACTATTTATAATGGGATTCACCTTAAATGATCAATAGCTCCTCGCCTACTCTGATGCAAATTGGGCAGGGAACAATGATGATCGCACGTCTACCTCTACATACATCATCTTCCTTGGTCCTAATCCTATCTCTTGGTGCACTCGTAAACAACGAGTTGCGGCTCGCTCCTCAACTGAAGTGGAATAGAGGGCTCTCGCCAGTGCCACGCCTGAACTTGCATGGCTTCAATCACTCTTTCATGAACTTAGTATTAAAATCCTGTTTCCAACTAAACTTCTATGTGATAATATTGGAGCCACGCATCTAAGCTTAAATTCGGTGCTTCACTCTCGGATGAAACATATTGTCATAGATTTACATTTGTGCAGGATTATGTGAGCAAAGGACTGCTTCAGGTAGCTCATGTTTCAACTCATGATTAACTAGCTGAGTTAATGACAAAAGTTTTATCACGCCAGCGATTTCAGCTTCTACGCTCCAAGATTGGTGTCGCCGATGGGAGCACCATCTTGCAGGGCGTAATAGATGACCATATCAATCCCACCAATCACTCAACAGTGATCTCAGATATGCAAGCTTCATGGAGTGAAATATGTTCATCTCCTAAACTTTAGCCTAGTGTAATCTTGTACAGCAGAGCAAATCAATTATCGCCTTTTGTGTAAACATTAGATTTGTATAAATAGGTTTCTTCTTGTAATACAATTTGTGACATTTTCTAGTAAAACACAAACGTGTTCATTTTGTCTTATATTTGGCACAGTTGCAGTACTTGAAAGTTGTCATCAAAGAGATCTTTCGACTGCATCCTCTAGGTCCATTATTAGCCCGAGGAGAATCCATGGAAGATGGAAGCATTGATGGGCACCATATTCCTGCAAAAACACGCTTTTTTGTCAATGCCTGGGAAATAGGGAGAGATTCAGAATGATGGGAAAATCCAGATCATATGTTTGAGCGAGAAAGGTTTATAGGCAGCACCATCGATTTCAAGGGGCAGCATTTTGAGCTGATACCTTTTGCCGCTGGTAGAAGATTAATAAGCCCAGCAATCACATTTGGAACAGCAAGCATAGAGCTGGCTCTAGCTCAACTTCTCCACAGCTTTGATTCGGAGCTACGGCCTCCCGGCTCCGGTACTGCATTAAAAGATCAATTCTGCTACAAGTACCCATCTTTGGGTACCCGTTGCAGAATCGTCTGACGTGGCCATACCCATGTCAATTTAAAAAAATAAAAAAATAAAATAAAAAAAAAAGTGGAAGGAATATCGATTTCAGAAACCTTATCTAGCGCCAAACTCGATTTCATAAACCAAATTTTGCGCTCTCAAAAAGAAAAGTGAGGACGATTCATCGTCTCACCTTGCCTTCATCGTCTTCGACGTCCCACTTCTTCTCTCTCATTCGAATTCTTTCTCACAACCCACGTCCGCATGCATGCACAGCAAGCTTCATGCAGCATCGATCACAGCAAATCCGCCATCGACGCCAACCGATCCACGGCGCCACTCTTGCATGCACGCACCAACAGCCGCTACCACCCTAGCATCTACCATAGAGAAGCCCCGAGAACAGCCGCTACCACCGAACCGAGAACCATCGTAGAGAAGCCCCGTCGCACTGCTCAGCCATTATTCCTCTACTTTGGCTCCCGAAAACAGAGCACCGCTCCCTCCACGTGAGCCACTGCCTCACCACCCCGAAGCCAAGCCAGCCACCGTTGCTGCTTCTCCCTCAGACAACCACCGAAAGCCACTGCCCAGCCAAAGCGTCGGCAGCACCAGCACCTCTGTTTTTCTCACTCAAAACAGAGAGTTTTACCGACCGAACCACCGCACCTCGCCAGCAGCTCCAAGATGTTGCCAACCGCACGAAAAGGGCCGCCGGACAGACCCAAGCCACCCCAGCCCGTCGCAACCCCTTACGGTGAGTACTCCCTCTCTTGACTTACTCTCTTCTTCTCTCACCCAAGATTTACTCAAGCCAATCATCAAGAAATCCAACCCCTAGAGATTCCAGTTTCAACCACACTGATTTTGTACTCCATGGTGAACGGTAAGAATGCGAGCAGTGTGAGCCCGAGGCAGTCCAATTTCGGTAATCTGGGTTTCGATGAGGAGAGCGGGGTAGGCGTGCTCGGAAATCCCATGACGGCGACCAGACGGAATGTTGGGATCAGACGAAGACGTTGCCAGACGACGGCAACCGCAACAAGCTCTACCCACGATGGCGACCACAGACGGAATGTTGTGTCTGTTTCACAACAAGCTTCAGTCGTTTTCACGAAGACGAAGACGAAGACCAAGGAGAAGATGAGAAGAAGAAGAAGAAGAAGATGAGAGGTATCAAATTTGAACAAGACGCTCCGTTTTATTTTGTACACATGGATGGCCATGTATGCCGGGTTCGCAAACGCCGGGTGCAAATAGCTTTTTTCTTAAAAGATTTAGATATGGCTGAGGTTTTCGGCATCACAATGCACAGACCTGATAGCTGATCTAATTGTCGTCGCCGAACCACGCTTTCCTGTTGGACAGTACTAACCATAATGCTTCACGCTATGCTTCATCACAAGTTGTATGAAAACAGAGGAATCAAAGGACGGCACCAACGCTGTAATATCATATAATAACAATCAACTTTTTGTATCGAAATAAGAAACAACCCTATATTTATATTTTCAGCCGAACTAAGTTTCAAAATAGATATGTTGGCCTCTATGTGTAAGCTTGGGTGTGTATCTAACTATCAGATTTGACCCGACAATGATCGATCATGAAAGTATAAAGTGTTGATATTCTAAGGCTATTTAATCATTCCAAGTTGGAAAAAAAGAAATTAATTTTTATTTCTTAATTCTATTAAGAAATATAAAGTACCCTTTTGTTAAAGAAAAAAAAAATGATCATGACGGTTGAGATTAAAAACACGTTATAACTTAGCCATGTAATATACATATATATATATATATATATATGTTTTAAATACATGATAAGATTAGACATGATTCATTAATGTTTTATGAAGCAACAGATCGAGAATTACGCCAAGATAAATTCACGCGAATGGATCGGAGCAATTTTATTAATAAAAAGAACATACAAAAATAGTTTGATTTAAGATGTTTTATGAGATTTTGAAAAATGAGAAAAAAAAATTGAATATAAATATTATAAAGTTAAAATATTGTTAGAATATAATTTTTTAATATTATCTTTTTTTTTTAATTTAAAAAAGTTGAATTAGTTAATTTTATGTTTTGTATTTTGTTCGAAAGTTTGAGAAAATTGTAATAATTAGATGAAAAAATTAAAAATTAAAAATTAAAAAATATTTATGTTTATAATGTTAATTTGGATGTTGAGATAACATGATAAGACCATCTTACAATCCATCTTAATTCTCAACGTGTCAACTATATATATACCGCTTGCTATTAATATTAGTATCTTCAATCACCGACACAATCGGGCAGCCATAACAAAAATAAATAAATAATAACTTTAAAAAAGTGATTGCCTATTGTTGATATCCAAAAATAAAATAAAAAAGTAAAATAAAGATTGATTGCCTAGTGTCCATAACCAAAAATAAAATAAAATAAAGTAAAAATAATGCCTAGTGCACATCCGGCTGCAAATCTTCAAGATTCTCGGGGATAGCTTTATTATTGCTCGATAATATCTGTATCTCAACAATACAATGATAATTTGTATACATTTGGTAAGAAGACCATGCAGGAGAGAATGCATGCATATATACAAGCAGTAGCCGGATGATGCAACATGGATTTGATTCATGACGTTTTGTAATCGAGATTTGTATCTATTCTAGGTGAAGTCATATCCAAGTCTATGCTTTATTTTTCTTTTTTTTGAGATAGTCTATGCTTTAAAATGACGGGATGACAAACCATTAATGAGCTGACATATTTTCTATAGAATAATCTTATACACTAGATTTGTATCTACGCTGCTCAAGCGAAGTGTCTAGCCGCTCGAGAAAATACAAGTCAGAGAGTTTCGCTCGAAGAGAGCTCGACAGACCGCTCGAGCAAAAGCAAGTCAGAGAGGTTCGCTCGATGACCGCTCGACTCACGGCTCGAGCGGAGGGAAGTCAGAGAGCTTTGCTTAAGGAGCCGCTCGACTCACGGCTCGAGCGATTGCGGGAAATAGGTTCGCTTGACGCGGGCTCGACACGCCACTCAAGCTAACATCATTAATTCTACTGAATTTAGAGTTTCTGCCGTACAACATATATATTGATTTGTTCTTTGACTTGTACGGTATTAGAGTGAACAGTAGCCGTCCTACACTATTGTATTGTGATTCCTCAAGAAATAAAATCCTCTACAGCTCCCGTGGACGTAGGCAATTTGTCGAACCACGTAAATACTGTGTCGTGTGTGATTGCTTGTTTTTCTGTGTCAATATTCACTTTATTGTCATCATTTTTCACAACAATTAGTATCAAGAGCCAAGGTTAGGGTCTGAGAAATACGATGGCTGGAGAAGAAGTGAAAGTATCTGGGATCGAGAAGTTTGATGGCACTGATTATGGGTATTGGAGGATGCAGATAGAGGACTACCTCTATGGGAAGAAACTCCATCTTCCATTGTTGGGGAAGAAGCCAGACAGCATGTCAGTTGCTGATTGGACTCTGTTGGATCGACAGGTCCTGGGGGTTATTCGTCTAACCCTGTCGAGATCAGTTGCACACAACGTCATTAAGAAGAAGACAACTGCGGATCTCATAGCGGCTTTATCAAGTATGTATGAAAAGCAGTCAGCAAATAATAAGGTACATCTGATGAAGAAGTTATTTAACTTAAAGATGTCGGATGGTACATCTGTTGCACAACATCTGAATGATTTCAATACTATCACAAATCAATTATTGTCTGTTAAAATTGAATTTAATGATGAGATACGTGCACTGATACTATTGGCATCACTGCCAAATAGTTGGGAAGCCATGAGGATGGCTGTTAGCAATTCTGCTGGTAAGTCAAAGTTGAAATATGATTACATCCGTGATTTGATTTTGGCTGAGGAGGTGCGCAGGAGAGATTCAGGCGAGACCTCAGGTTCGAGTTCAGCTCTGAATGTCGACTCTCAGGAGAGAGCACAAGACAGGAACTCAAACAGAGGCAGATCAAAATCAAAGAATAGGGGCAAGAGCAAGTCAAGACCTGGTCAGCAAGCAATTTGTTGGAATTGTGGCAAAGCTGGCCACATAAAGAAGAATTGCAGAAATCCCAAGAAGACAGAGAATGATAGTACTGATGTGGTAACTGAAGAATTACAGGATGCACTATTGCTTACAGTTCATAGTCCAGTTGATGACTGGATACTTGATTCAGGGGCATCCTTCCATACATCTTCTCATCGGGAGATAATGCAAAACTATATTGCAGGTGACTTTGGAAATGTGTATTTGGCTGATGGAGAAGCTTTGAATGTAATTGGAATGGGAGACATCGACATTGTACTCCCTAACAAGAACAAATGGACCTTGCAAAAGGTCAGACACATTCCTGAGTTAAAGAAGAACCTCATCTCTGTTGGGCAGCTTGATGATTGTGGTCACTCAGTGGTATTCTCAGATAGCACCTGGAAGGTCACCAAAGGGGCATTGGTACTGGCTCGGGGTAAGAAAACTGGTACACTCTATATGACTACTGGTTTAAATAACATTATTGCCACTACCGTTGCAGAGAGCACAGTAGACTTGTGGCATTGCAGGCTTGGCCATATGAGTCAGAAGGGCATGAAAGAACTTCTGTCTAGAGGCAAACTACCAGAACTGAAGTCAGTTGATCTCAGTATGTGTGAGAGTTGTATTATGGGGAAACAGAAGAATGTCAGTTTCTTGAAGAGTGGTAAAACACTAAAGTCAGAGAAACTAGATCTTGTGCACACTGATGTGTGGGGACCTTCCCCAGTGGCATCCCTTGGAGGTTCTCGCTACTATGTTACATTTATTGATGATCACAGCAGGAAGGTATTGGTCTATTTTTTGAAACATAAATCTGATGTATTTAATGTGTACAAAAATTGGAAAGCCATGGTTGAGACAGAAACAGATTTGAAGTTGAAATGCTTGAGGTCTGATAATGGTGGTGAGTATATTGATGGTGGATTCAAGGAGTACTGTGCAACTCAGGGTATCAGAATGGAGAAGACCATTCCTGGGACACCACAGCAAAATGGAGTTGCTGAACGTATGAACAGAACCATAAATGAGCGTGCTAGAAGCATGAGGCTGCACGCTGGGCTACCAACTACTTTCTGGGCAGATGCAGTTAGCACTGCAGTATACTTGATAAACAGAGGGCCATCAGTTCCTTTGGATTGTGGATTGCCTGAGGAGACTTGGAGCGGGAAAGAGGTCAAATTTTCTCATCTTAAAATATTTGGCTGTCTTTCTTATGTTCTTATTGATTCTGATGCTCGTAGTAAGCTTGAGGCTAAGTCAAGGAAATGTTATTTCATTGGCTATGGAGACGAGGCATTTGGCTATCGTTTCTGGGATGATCAGGGTCGGAAGATTATAAGAAGCAGAAATGTGATCTTCAATGAGAAGATTGTGTACAAAGACAAGTCTAGTACAGTTGCTGAAGCAGCTCCTCAGGAGTTTGAGTTTGTGAGTTTGGATGATCTACCAGAGGTCACAGTGCAGTGCAGAGATGTGAGTGACGGGGAGAGTGGGTCCAGCACATCCATTCCCATTATTCAGCAGTCAGATCTAGAGTCGTCCACTCCAATAGCTGCAGTTCGCAAGTCAGTTAGGACTATTCGTCCTCCAGAGCGTTTTTTACCTTCTTTGAATTACATTTTGTTGACAGATGGTGGAGAACCACAGAGTTACCAAAAAACCTTGCAAGATGAAAATTCTAGCAAGTGGGAGTTGGCCATGAAGGATGAGATGGATTCCTTGTTAGGGAATCAGACATGAGAGTTGACAAAACTTCCATCAGGGAAGAAGGCATTACACAACAAGTGGGTGTACCGGGTGAAAACTGAGCATGATGGCAGTAAGAGGTACAAGGCCAGACTTGTTGTAAAAGGCTTTCAACAGTAACAGGGCATTGACTATTTTGAGATCTTTTCTCCTGTGGTAAAGATCACAACCATCAGGCTAGTTTTGGCTATGGTTGCTACTGAAGATATATTTCTTGAGCAGTTAGATGTGAAGACAGCTTTTCTTCATAGAGATCTTGAAGAAGACATCTACATGCACCAACCTGAGGGGTTTGTGGTACAGGAAAAGGAAAATTCAGTTTGCAGACTAAAGAAGAGCTTGTATGGCCTGAAACAAGCTCCCAGACAGTGGTACAAGAAATTTGATAGTTTCATGTGTAGTGCAGGGTACAGCAGATGTCAGGCAGATCATTGTTGCTATGTCAGACAGTTTGACAATTCTTACATTATTTTGCTGCTATATGTGGATGACATGCTCATTGCAGAGGCTAGTATTGATGAGATCAACAGTCTGAAGAAGCAGATGTCAGAGCATTTTGCAATGAAGGATTTGGGAGCTGCAAAGCAAATCCTTGGCATGATAATTGTTAGAGACAGAGTCAGAGGCACGTTGAGACTCTCACAAGCTGAGTATGTAAAAAAGGTACTTAACCGGTTCAGTATGGACAAGGCCGAGTCAGTTGGCACACCCTTAGGAAGTCACTTCAGACTCAGCAAGGATCAGGCACCAAAGTCAGAAGAGGAACAAGACTATATGAGTAAGGTTCCTTATGCCTCAGCTATTGGGTCACTTATGTATGCTATGGTTTGCACTAGACCAGATATTGCCCATGCAGTGGGAGTTGTGAGTAGATATATGAGTAATCCTGAAAAACAACATTGGGAAGCAGTGGAGAGGATTTTGAGGTACTTAAAAGGCTCCTCAAAAACGTGCTTGTGTTTCTCAGGAGAGAGCTTAGAGGTGCAAGGCTATGTTGATGCTGATTTAACTGGAGACATTGATAGCAGAAAAAGTACCACAGGGTTTGTTTACACTCTGGGTGGTACTGCAGTTTCATGGGGTTCTAATCTACAGAAGACAGTTTCTTTGTCTACTACAGAAGCTGAATATATTGCAGTTTCAGAAGCTGCAAAAGAGATGGTTTGGATACAGGGCTTCTTGGAGGAATTGGGTAAAAAGAATAAGAATAGCGCTCTCTACAGTGACAGTTAGAGTGACATATTCCTTGCCAAGAACCCAGCATTTCATTCCAGGACTAAACACATTCAGATCAGGTATCACTTTATACGATCATTGTTGGATGATGGACAGTTGCTACTTGAGAAAATTTGTGGAAGTAAGAACCCTGCTGATATGTTGATAAAGGGTGTTACAATTGAGAAATTGAAGTTGTGCGCAACTTCAGTTGGTCTTCTAGCATGAAGACAGGAGCTGTGAGTTGCAGAGGTGGAGGATATCATGTTTGAGGCAGGGGGCGACAATGTGGGTGTACCAGTCTCCAAGTGGGAGAATTGTTGAGTATTTGGAGTCTGGTTCACGCCGCTCGAGCGAAGCGTCTAGCCGCTTGAGCGAATACAAGTCAGAGAGCTTCGCTCGAAGAGAACTCGACAGACCGCTCGAGCAAAAGCAAGTCAGAGAGGTTCGCTCGATGACCGCTCAACTCACGGCTCGAGTGGAGGGAAGTCAGAGAGCTTCGCTTAAGGAGCCGCTAGACTCACTGCTCGAGCGATTGCGGGAAACAGGTTCTCTGGACGCGGGCTCGACACGCCGCTCGAGCGAACATCATTAATTCTACTGAATTTAGGATTTCTGCCGTACAACATATATATTGATTTGTTCTTTGACTTGTACAGTATTAGAGTGAATAGTAGCCGTCCTACACTATTGTATTGTGATTCTTCAAGAAAAAAATCCTCTGCAGCTCCCGTGGACGTAGGCAATTTGCCGAACCACGTAAATACTGTGTCGTGTGTGATTGCTTATTTTTCTGTGTCAATATTCACTTTATTGTCATCGTTTTTCACAACATTATCTCCCTTTCATTTTAAAGTATAAGATGTAGAACATTTATCACTATTAAGTATTAAAAAATTGTTCAATAAATGATCATCTAATAGTAATAAATGTGTCATATCTTACATAGTACTGAAACGATAGTGTGGTGTATAGAATTTTCTTTTTCTATATGAGAAATTCTATACATTATATTCGCATCTCACTAGGTAAGATGTGATACATTTATCATTATTGGAAGATAAATAATAAAAATAATTTTACAATTTGACGTACCATATTGATTTAGGTGGAAATGTAATTGAACCGAACCGAGCTAGCTAGTAGTTGGCTTGCCTAGCTTGACTCAAGTCAAAATACTTGAGCTCGAGCTTGATATTTTTATTTATTCTTTGTTCGAGCTCGACTCTATAAACTAAAGTCTCAACTCAAACTCGAAGTTGTCCCAAAAATGAGCTCAAGCTCGGCTCGAATTGTTTATTTTTTTTAATAAGATTCAATAATAAATAAATTAGATAAATAAAAAAATTTAATATTTAATTTGTACAACTAACAAGGAAAACCTCTATTGAATTTTAATTAATATCTAACTAATTGATATTTGTCTATAATAACAATATATTATATGTCTACATAAATTATTAATACATACACATAATATAATAGTATATATTTATTTCATATCTGGTTCCCATATATTAGTATATTAAATAATTAAATCTTATCGACTAATTATTGTACAAATTATAAAATATAGTTATGAAGTATATTCAATATATAGACATAAGTAATGAGGTTATATATTATATATTCAATTATAAAAGTGTAATGCTTATATTATTAGCTAATACATATATATATATATATATATGTATATATATATACATAGATGTAACAATATATGAATGAATTTTAATCTAATTGAATCGGGCATAAAGGAGCAGGCCTTAACGAGCCTTAGAGGAGTGGAGTTGATTTTTTTCGGGTATGTGTCATTTACTAATCGAACGAGTATTTACTTTCACTGACAACCTCTTTTTTTCACGAATCGAGTTCGATTCGAGTTTAATCGGACCAGTACCGAACGAACTATCGAACAGACTAGTTCATTTACAACTCTAAAGTCAGGTCAATTTATGAGTTTATTGGTAATTTTTTTTAATTAAAACATTCAAGTCAATTTATCAATATTTATAATAATGAAAATTCCTAGAATATTACAAAGAGAAACAACTCTTCTTGGAAATTACAAGGAGTGTAGTCCGGTCCTTGCGGCCGCTGGGGAAGGGGTGATGAATTATTAATGTAGATTATGTAACTAACTCAATAAAAAATTATTTTATATGGTCAATAATAATAAATTAGATGAAAATTACATTCTTAACTTATATAATTACTATATAATTAGTTAATTGATAGAATATTAATTTGTTAGTAACATATTTAAAATTTTATATTTTTCATGGTGATAGGTTAGGTGAAAATTATATAATTAATTATACAATTATTATATAAAAAAATATACATTTTGTTTTTAGTTTGGTCGGTCCGGTCTGGGGTGGGAAATCCCTGGAACGGGACCTGACCGAAAGTCTCGATCCTCTATTTCAGGGTCTCGGCCCCGAGTCGGTCTGGTCCAATCAGTTTCTCCTGTCCAGACCGACCAACTTTCAACCCTAATTACAAGCAATATATGGTCCCACTTCTTATTCGCAACCGGAAATATTCCAATATTGACGTAACTTTGGAAATCAAAATATCTTTGTTGTGCTGGAATGTAGAAAAATCTGAATAAGGACAGTGGAATATTTTAGAACCAATGCAATGGGATCAATTGCTCAAATTTCAATATTTCAGTGTTACCGTCAGTCCTGATCACTTATGTCACCTCTGCACTTCGCCTATGGCAATTGGTAGAGGAAAACTTGGAAAAGTAAACACTAAACACTAAAAACAAAATAAATAAATTCACTAGAGAAAAGCTCATAGCCACAGCTGCAAATTTATATGGATGACCCCCGTCTACAACCATACACTCACTCATGCTTATGAAAACTCTCATGGCTTCTCTGCAATGGCTAAAGGAAAGCTTCCAACCCTTCATGTTACCCTTTGCATCCATTTTCCTAGCGGTGTTGCTCAGGTTTTTCTTCAAGGAGAAGTCAAGGAAAAGATCCAACCTCCCACCAAGCCCTCCAAAGCTGCCCATCATTGGAAACCTTCACCAGCTTGGCAACATGCCTCATCTCTCTCTCCATAACCTAGCAAAGAAGTATGGTTCAATAATTTTCTTACAACTTGGTGAGATCCCAACAGTGGTAGTTTCATCGGCTGGACTGGCCAAGGAAGTAATGAAAACCCATGATCTTGCGCTGTCGAGTCGTCCACAAATCTTTTCTGCAAAACATCTTTTCTACAATTGCACCGATGTTGTCTTCTCCCCCTATGGTGCTTATTGGAGGCATATTCGAAAAATATGCATACTTGAACTACTTAGTGTCAGAAGAGTTCAATCATATAGCTTTGTTAGAGAAGAAGAAGTAGCTCGTTTGGTTCGTCGAGTTGCAGAGTTCTATCCTGGCACCACCGATCTAACCAAGATCCTTGGACTATACGCAAATGATGTTCTTTGTCGGGTTGCATTCGGAAGGGATTTCTCGGGAGGAGGAGAATACGATCAGCATGGGTTCCAAAATATGCTGGAGGAGTATCAGGAATTGCTTGGAGGGTTTAGCCTTGGAGATTTCTTCCCTTCCATGGAATTTGTACACAGCTTAACGGGCATGAAATCCAGACTTCAAGATACTTTTCGACGCTTTGATAAACTTTTCGACTTGTTTTTGACTGAACATCGTGATCCCAAAAGGGAGACAGAGGAGCACAAGGACCTTGTGGATGTGTTACTCGATCTACAAAAGAATGAATATGATGAAATTCCACTTACCACAGACAACATAAAGGCTATAATCTTGGTGAGTGAAGACTCTCTTTTACTTCAATCACAGCTATAAAAGTCCCAACTTAACGAGTATGAATGATTTTTGTCATACAGATTATAATGATATTAGTATCATTACTGTTTATGCAGGATATGTTTGCTGCTGGAACTGATACAACGTTCATCACCCTTGACTGGGGAATGACGGAGCTTATCATGAACCCTAAAGTCATGGAAAGAGCACAAGCCGAATTACGAAGCGTAGTCAGAGATAGAGAAGTTGTTTTGCAAAGTGATCTACCCCAGTTGCACTACATTAAAGCTGTCATCAAAGAAATCTTTCGGCTGCATCCTCCTGCTCCAGTATTAGTTCCTAGAGAATCCATGGAAGATGTTAGTATTGATGGCTACAATATTCCATCCAAAACACGTTTTTTCGTCAATGCCTGGGCAATAGGCAGAGACCCAGAATCTTGGGAAAATCCAAATGCATTTGAACCAGAAAGATTTATGGATAGCACTATCGACTTCAAGGGGCAGCATTTCGAGTTAATACCTTTCGGCGCTGGACGAAGAAGTTGCCCAGCTATAGCATTTGGAGAAGCAACTATTGAGCTCGCTCTAGCTCAACTTCTCCACAGCTTTGATTGGGAGCTTCCTCCTGGCACTTCACCTAAAGATCTGGATATGTCAGAAGTTTTCGGCATTACAATGCATAGGATAGCACATCTACTCGTCATTGCCAAACCGCGCTTTCCAGTTGGACAAAACAAATGACGATACTTGATCAACGGCTGTCCCATGGAGCATTTTCGAATAAGGAACTCTGATGTTTTTATTTGAATTTTCGGATAAAGACATCTAATGTTTAATGTCAATTGAGAATCTTCAACTCTGTCTGCATATTTTAGGGATAACCAATCTCCCAAATAGGTATATAGGTGTGTTTGTATGTGTAATGTTTTAATCTCAAATAATAATCTACCTATCCTTTGCCTACATTTGGGAATATCCAACTCCCAAATAGTTGTGTGTACAACGCTCGAATTTACTTCTGTAGTGAACCTCATCTGCGTTGAGCTCAAGCATGAAAGGGAGAAATATTACACTACGAGAGCTAATTTACAAGGCTTATGCGTTGAACATTGGAAAATGCAAATAAACACATTTGTCACCAGAGCTAAACTCAGCATTGATAACCAACCTATTCTCCCCCATCTCATCTTCTATGGATGCCACAGGAATAAATATATGTAAGCTAGAGTTAATGGACACGTCCATAAGTTGTCTAGAACTCAGATGAAGGAAACAAGGATAAATTATCCAGCAAAAGGGCTGACAGAAGCTATACATTACATTGCAATCCAATGTAACCTTTTAGCAACTCCACAAAGATTTCAACAAAATTTGCATAGACAATCACTCTTGATTAGCTCCAAAACAGCACATAGTAGAAAAAAAAAAAAAAACTGCTGAAATTTGACGATTCAAAAGCATCGGAAAAGATGTAATATGGGGTATTCATTGTTGAAAAAGAAAATATGCATTTTGGCTTCTTGAAATACTCTGGAAAGGAAAATTCACGATCATTGGCAAACTCGTCTTCATAAGGTGATCCAGAACGGCAAACCGCTCTCTCTATTAGTTGAATCAAATATTCAAACTCAGTTTCTGAACATCAGTGAGACCTTAGATCCTGAAGATAATGGCCCACTTGCTGAGCACCAAAAAACAACGCATCAGCAACGAGAAAGATCCCCACCTGTGCCATCCACAATCAAACGTCATATACTCTTTACAAGGTAACAGAGTAAAGACTAAGGTGCCGCTTGGATAGCGAGTTAAGATAAAAGTTAAAAGTTGAATAAAATATTGTTAGAATATTATTTTTTAATATTATTATTGTTTTGAAATTTGAAAAAGTTGAATTGTTTATTATATTTTATGTGGGAATTTGAAAAAGTTGTAATGATTAGATGAAACGATTTGCGATCACTCTTATATCCAAACCAAGCCTAAGTAGTTTAAAGTTTAACAATGTCAGAAACAGAATGATTACCAGCCGGGCAGAGAACACTAGTCGGTAACTCCAACCTTGTCTCGAAGCTGCATCTCTTTGTTGATCAGTAAAACTGGAAATAAAAATGTCAAATTTGCTGGATTCACTCGTTAATAAATGTTGGTAGAACATATCAGTTCAACAATAAAGTGTGCCGCAGAAAATACGTTAAAAAACATGTTACACAATCAAGTTTGTCTTTCAAGCTAGAGATGACAGAGAAACTCAGGAAATCTTTTTGATGAAGAAATCAGGAAATATTATTTTCCCCTTTATATTGACAGGTTAACACGTGCCCTCAGTAGGTCTTCAACCCACAACGAAACCCACACACTCCATTCTTATGGAAGCACCATTGTACTCAGATATGTGAAATCAACCAGCAACAAGACCAGCCCTTGCTTTTCATTGTTCAGAGGAAGTAGAACCATTGTCTGATAATAATGCCAAATCTGATCTACTGGCACTACTGGATAGTTCATCTAATGGCAGTCTAGAGATCAGCTGTGGA
Source organism: Juglans microcarpa x Juglans regia (assembly GCF_004785595.1). NCBI lineage: Eukaryota > Viridiplantae > Streptophyta > Magnoliopsida > Fagales > Juglandaceae > Juglans > Juglans microcarpa x Juglans regia. Next base: position 1,834,263 of record NC_054604.1, on the reverse strand, counting down.
TGCATTTTCCTTAATGAAGTAGATCAGCAGTAGATCGTACCAGCATCATTTTCTAACCCAAAGGACAAGTGCCAGGTGAGACTGGGTGCTGGAAAACTTGCGTGTAGTATAATGTGTACCAATCTGTAGTATGGAATTTTATATATTTCCATATGAATGAGGCGTACTATAATGTCTCACAGCTGGGTAACTTACAGACTATAGCATGTACCATATTGTCTCATAACAATTCATTATGATACAATTCCAAAGGAAAATAGGAAAAGTAATAAATAGTTACCCAAGAAACTCAGAAACCCCACCAATTCCAGCAAATTTAAGAGGTTGAGGACCTTCGATAACAAGATCCTGCTTCACATAAAATGAGTGCTAATATCTTCCCTTATTCATATTTGATTGACAGAAAAGGAACAAAAACGAGCAGGAAATAAATCGATAATAAAAAGGGAAGGCCTCTACTTCTCATATCAAATACCTCCTCTTCTGCAGCTTCCAGGCCCCCTTGCACCCAGAAAAGGTTTCTGTAGCCGGCATTATAAAGTAGCTCACAAGCAGCTAGAGACCTGCCAGAATAATGAACTACAAAATGAGATAAGTGGGAGGAGATAACAAATACCATTCTCCATGTTATACCTAGGGCTGAGCAAAAATCCGACAATCCGACTCCGAATCCAACTCCACACCGGCTCTGCTCCGACTCCGACTTGTCAGAGTTGGAGGTTTTTTCCTCTTGGAAGTCGGAGTCGGAGTCGGAGTCGGAGTCAGAGTCATTAATGAACCGACTCCGGCTCCGCTCTGATCCGGCTCCGACCCTCTGACTCCGCCTCCGCCTCCAATTTTATACATATTTTATAAAAAGATGTGTTTTTCTATACATTAATTATTTAAATTTTATACAATTATATCTTATATAGTTAGTTAAACTCAATAATATACTAGTTAAATAATATATTTATACTATAATATATAGACTAAATTGACTAATAATAGTTTAGTATATGACTATATGTAAATATCATACTATTACAAATTTACAATATTACTACCATATAACACTAAATTACTAATGTATAAATATAATAGCATGTAATCCTAATGTATATATAATATACTATAAATACTAAGATGCATAATAACATCAACATGTAATATTGTAATACTAATGGATAAACACAAATCTATAAATTTATAATAACATATAATACTAATGTATAATAACTAAAGTATTATTCATATAAATTACTAATAGTATTAATTACTATATATAAATTAGTAAACCACTTTAAGCCTATATATAAATTACTATATAAATCACTATAGTATTAATTACTAATACTATATTACTATATAATACGATTAACTATAGTGATATACTAGTATTAGACATTAGTGTGCTAATACAATCAGTGATATAGTTAGTATAATATTTATACTAATACTATTATATAATTATACTAAATTAAAATCACTATAGCAAAAGTTTAATCAAAAGTTAGTATGTTACTTGTTTTATTTAGTTGTATTTTTTGTTATAATCAAAAGTTTAATTAGTTTAGATTGTAATGTTGAGAAAATTGAAATTTGAAAGCTCACAATTTTATTTTTTTTTTTAAATGTGGGTCAAATATGAAGTTAAAAAAGACGAAAAAAATAAAAATCAAAAAATCCGACTCCGCTCCGACAAGTCAAAGTCGGAGTCGGAGCGGATTCTGTACGTCTCGGAGTCGGAGTCGGAGTCGGAGGTCGAATCGACCTCCGACAAAGTCTGAGTCGGAGGTTGGGCCCTCAAACTCCGAAACGGTCGGTGCTCAGCCCTAGTTATACCAACAATATTTGGATTTATTCTTTAGTAGTGATTTGCATCCCTCGGTGTCTTATCTAAATTTTATATTTTAGATAAGATTTTACTATTAGGCATTAAATTTTATAGGTTTTTCCTTATTTTTCTTTCTTATAATATCTAATTATCTATATAAGGTCTTTATTTCTTTTGAGGAACTTGGGTTTGGGCCTTTATTTTTCTCCATGTAGCCCCCAAGTTTTGCTATATGTTCAAGGTATTCTTCCACCATAAGTGAGGGTAATTAATAAAATTGGGGCACCGTCCTCTTTAAAAAAAAAAAAAAAGAGTCTTATCTAATCAGTATATGCAGGATGCCAACACATACTATGACTGTCTCAGGCAGGCCTCTAAGTGGCACCCTTCTGTTTCTCACCCAAGATGGAATATATGCTTCACTGTAGTGATAAATGATTGGAGTGAATCAAAGAACATAAACTCCAACCTGAACAAACAACAGGGGTATGCCATATAAATCCTGGCGAAGGGACAGCCACTGTCTGGAGAGAGATATCATATTGTTCAAGACCAAATTGGATAAAATCTGCAAAACTGAAGCAGTATTTCATCATTCTTGTTTATCCCTCATATTAGTGTTTCATGCTCAGCGATGACTCAAGCATCTCATGGTTTAAAGAATCATGAAGATCTCTCCATATCATAGATTTTTCAAGGAAATTAACTTTCATTACTGTTACTTAAAGCCCTTCTTTGCCTATTGTTGCTCTGGATATCTCTTGACTCTCAAATGGTCCCATCAATTCCACATATTTATATTTCATAAAAACTAAGGCAAAGAAATCTACCACAGAAGAGAGTAAAGAGAGAGAAAAGGCCCATGTAAAGAGCTTGCAGTCATAGCAAAACTGGCAACATAAATGCAAGTGTTACATCTTGAATGTACTGCTTCGCAGCTTAACATAAATAATCTCACTTAAACAGAAAAATGCAATGCTGCCCATCAAAGTTGTAATTCCCTCCAACAGGTATAGACAATGATAAGAACTTTTGAAAATTCTCCTCACCTCAACCCCTTCTGGCATGCAACAATAAGGTCTGTATCTTTTGGATAATTCTCCTGAACTTTTGGTAAGAATTGGCTGTCAAAGAAAGAAAAAACAACAAATGGCAGTCATTGTATAGACAAGTAAATGATAAGAAGTAATTTCTCACATACTCGTTGTAAGACAATGTTGGCATGCCACTCCACCAACCTCCTACACAAAAAAATAGTCAATTTAACAAACTAACCAGCACAAAATCATGGGAAACCTATCCTAATAAAGGAACCAGGTTTCCATGAACAACAGTGAAACTCATACTAGTCTCTCTGCACCAAAATAACTACTCTCCTTTTCACAGTAAACCATGATAAACACATTGTTCAATGATGCTTTATTAGGCGATCCATTAACATTGGCAGAACGTGTATGTGTGTGCACATGCACGCAGGCACATGTGTATCGATTACGGAATGTAAGGTAGCAAAGGCTTCGCGATACCCATCATGAAACTTGTGATCTTTCTGGACAGAGTTCCAACATCAAGCTTGGTATCAACATCAAAGATTGGAATCCACCTTGAGCCTTTAACCCACGCCTTCAAAACACAGGAAACTATATGATATTCAAGAACTATGTCAAAGAAAATAACCAAGGAGACATGATGCTACATAAAAATTCCCAAGCAAAACAGGATATGGAAGTAAAAGGAAATGAAAGAGAAAAAGATTTTAAAAAACAATAATTGAGATACAGTTTAGCAACAAGAACTTGTTATATGAATCAATACGCACTAAGGAACTAGTTAATTGTACTCCAAGAATTGGATATTATACCTGTATATGATTATCACCAATGCAAGCTATCATACTAATTATCACAATTAACTATAAAACAACATAATAAGAGTTAGGTGATTAAGCACGTTCACGTGGAACTAATAAGCAGTGAGCTAAAGCCAAGTGAGAGTTCTAAAATTTATTCTTGGGAAAATTCTGACCATGGATAATCTAAGAAAGCGTGCCATGTGTATGGTTGATTGGCGCTTCATGTGCAAGAAAGATGGTGAATCTATAAATCATCTCTTTATTCATCGTGAGGTGGCTAAGTCTTAGTGGAATGAGATTTTTGGCTGGACAGGTATTGTTTGGGTGATGCCGAAGGAAGTGATTGATCTTCTCGCATGTTGGAATGGTTTTGTGGGGAGAATTAGTGTGGCTGCCATATGGAAGATGATTCCTTTGTGCTTGATGTGGTGCCTTTGGTTGGAAATGAATGGGAGATGCTTCGAAGACAAAGAACGCTCTTTAAGAGACCTTATGGATTTTTTCTTTTGTACTTTGGGTTCGTGGGCTGAGGCTCTTGTACTGAATGATGATAATTTTCAGGATTTGCTTTAGGCTCTTTTTTGTTCCTAGTGTGATGTACGTATTTCCTTTGTATATGTCCTGTGTACTTGGGCTTTGCCTATTCATGGTAATAAAACTTTCTTATTAACTATAAAATATATATATATATATATATATATATATATTCTTGGAGGATCTGGATTTTCAAGCGTAAATTATATACAAAAAAACAAATGAACGATAAACTGCCCACCTTTTTGTGTTCAATAGAGGGACGGACATCAAGGAGGGTCTTGTTAGATAGCTGAATTGCATAACCGGCTTCCCTTGGAGTTAGAACTTTGACTTTTTCTTCCCTGACCTATTGAAAACAGTAAAACATAAACCGATGTCCCTGAGCTACACAATACAAATTCATTTAGGAATTATTATCACAATCATACTGAATAAACTGCAGTTGATACAAAGATTGGCACAATCAAGTTATCTAAGCAGTTTATTCAAAGATTGGCACAATCAAGTTATCTAGGCGACAGCCATAAAGTCAGGCCTCCCTGCATTAGGCATGCACCAAGAAAGGCACAATGGTCTTCATATATTTCAAATTAAGAATCTTACTCCCCTTGATCAGAATGGATATTTAGTCAAAATTTCAAGTCAAGCTCCAAAAAACTGATAGCCAATAATATTATAGATCATAGCTGTCAAAGCACTCATATTCTTCATAGATTCCTAACTTGGTAAAGTTGGGTTGGGTTGGGTTATGCCCAGAAGAATAGTAGACCTCTTTGCCAATTGGATAGGAACACACGGCAGCCCACAAATTGTAGTGGTGTGGAAGATGACCCATATCTGTCTAGTGTGGTATATTTTGAGGGAAATGAATGATAGAACTTTTGAGAATTGCGAACAGACAACAGAAGAGATTAAAAGTTTCTTTTCATGCCTTTTTCCTTTGAATAACCTCTACGGATTTCAGTGGGCTTAACTTTCATAATTTTCTTGCATGTTTTCCTACTTCTAACTAGGTTATCCTCTTGTATACGTCTTTTGTACTTGGGTTATGCCTTTTTGCATTTTCTAGTAATAAAAACTTCTAATACTTATAAAAAAATCTTCACAAACTCTTAACAAACAATGTATTTACAATAAATACATGGTCTAAGTTTCTGAAAAATAATTCAAAAAATTAATATCAAGGCAATCACCTTATCACCTACCATTATATTCCAATAGAATTGCAAATCATAGCTTAACATATTTTTTGTTCACTTAACCAAATATAAACACATATTTACATAAAATATATATATAGGTGTGTGTGTATATATATATATATATATATCATCCTTTCTGTTCATCTCAACAGTTAGTATATGATAAAGGTAACACTAGCTTGCCTTTTGAAAGAGTATAGACGAGAATAGACATATTGGGGATGTTATATGGCATCTGATTTAATATAGATTATCCAAATTGTCCCATTTTCTTTCACCCACTAATCTTCTTTTCTATTAGAATTTGGAATCCTCTCACACCAATGTAATATAGAGTTAGAACCATCACTCGATTACTGGGGATTCTGATTAGAAGCAGGAGCTATAAACTCAATTTTAGGTGGCTTAGTGCTACTGATAACGACCACAATTCAACTGAAACAAGACATTGCAATCCTTCAAAACCAAAGTGCAACTTAAAATACATCCATCAGAAAAACATCAATGCTTGAATTTCTTATTAACTCATCTATCCTGGCCCAAAGAAACATAGAAGTCTGTTACTTTGGGATATAATATACCAGAGCTTCCCATCTCTTCCTGGCAGCAGCCATATCTTTCATTTGCTTCAATTCATAATCTTCTCCATCAACTTGCATTCGAACAGCAGTCCTGTGCTAAATGAGCCATAAAGACTACCCACATTAGAACTATGGAGCGAAGAGTCAATCACAGAAGCTACATTGGTTTCTACGAAAATTTAACGAGAAGAAACCCTGAAAATGGATCCTAAAAATTTTACATATTTCAAAAAATTGTATGCTACCACGAACTCTCTTTTCAAGTTGAAAATTCGTTAAACAAAATAAAAATAAAATGTTAAAAGACATATAAATAGAAAAATAAAAATCGTCTTTTATTCTTTCTCTTTCTCTCTGAACCAAACTAGAGAGAAGCAAAACACCAACAAATAATCAAATGAAGCCCGTTCATTAGGGCTTGGATAATTTAGAAACTTTGCGTACCAAAAGGGGTGTTCCGCATGAGGGTCTGAGTTTCAGAGAAGACAGCTCTGACGAACTGTAACAAAAGGGTCTGGGTTTCAGAGAAGATAGCTCTAAGGAACTGAAATAATGCGTTCTTTCCGGATTTTTGGAAACATTTTGGACTTGAAAATTGGAGCACGAAATGTTATGAGAATTGAGAGAGGGAAGTCCCAGAGCTTCCATTGTCTTGGGGGAGACTGAAAAAGTGTGGATTTGGAATTGCTTATCCGTTAGAAATCCGACTTGAAAAGAGTAAGGATATGCTTTTTCCGGGATTGTATTCTGCACGGGACAGAATTAATCCCCTAAAATAGGAGTGGGCCTGGGATACCCTCCCCCACCCCGGGTCCACCGTCCCGGCAGAGTAGGGACGTGCCGGCAACCCCTCCCGCATCATGTTAGGGTGGTGCTCCTGTCCGCTGGAAAAATAAATAGAAAAATATTACTTTGTTCACTTAATTTGTCCTTTTATTTTGACACTTCATATTTTAAATTTTTTTTTATTTAATAATTAAGAAAATGATTATTAGTATATTAATATTTTTTTATATTTTTTAAAAATGTTTTAAAATGATAAAGAAAATATAAATAAAAAAATAAAAATATATTTTTGGTCTAACGATCATTTAAAGAGAGTTATTTTGAGCGGCAGAATAATACTGTTTAAATAAATAAAATAAATAAATTTGTTATCAAAATAACTTCATTTTGATAATGGAATTATTATTTTTATATATAATATGAAATTACGTTGATTTGGGGTGTTTGGATTCATTATAATTTTTTTAAATTTTCATAATAAATATATTAAATAATTAAACTTTTTCAAATCTTAAAATAATAATAATATTAAAAAATAATATTTTTTTCAACTTTTATCTTTTATTTAAAATCATTTTATTTCATCCCTAAATCCAAACCAACGTAATCACTTTCTCTCAATCTCACTTCTCCCTCTTTCTTTCCTCTCTACGTCTCAAACCTTCTCTTCCTCTCACAGTTGCTGTAGTGACATATCCCATATCCTCTTTTTTTCATCCTCCTCCTTTTCTGACCTCTATTGGTCTTATTTATTTTCAAGAAACATCTCATTCATCTCACCTCATCTCATTATTATAACTTTTTTAAATTTTCACACAAAATAAAATAAATAATTCAACTTTTTCAAATTCTAAAACAAAAATAATATTAAAAAATATATTCTTATAATATTTTATTCAACTTTTTAACTTTAATCTCAACTCATCTCATCTCATTTCTAAAAACAAACGAATCATAAGAGTACGTTAAGTACTCTCAAACACTCTCACTACTATTTTGTACTTTATCATTATTTTTTACCTATTTTTATTACTATTCATTATTTTTCACATACTTTTTATTATTATTTAATATTTTATTATTATTTTTTCACTATTATTTACAAACAATCTCAATACTTTTCAAGTATTCTATCTATCCAAATCCAGCTGTCCCTCTCGTAGTTGCCACGGGCCCATAGTCGTGTGGTTTTTATTACTAGTTTAGGTTTTTTCTTCTTGTTTCCAATTTTATGTGTATTGTATTGTTGATTTAATTTGTATTTTGTTTATTGTCGTGGATTTTGTTGTGATTTTATATTTTGTTTTGAATTTTCTCTTTTCTTTAATTTTTTTTTTTTTTTCAGCTGTGGCAGTTGTGGGTGATCCAAATGATACAGGCACAATTATTTTTACAACTATTTATATAACTATATTTTAAATAAAAAGATATTTTTGCAAAATAACTTTCTTTTTACAGTGTATAAAGAAAACAATCAGAAAATAGAACCAAAAGATCATATAATTAATTAATTAGTTATTATTCTTGAATGTCAAAATTACTTTGATCCCTCTATACCCTTAATTGTTCTATTAGTTATATAGAATTTTTATTTAATAAATTAGCTATCTCTGCGCATAGCACAAGTCGACTAACTTTATAAATTTTAGAAGAATTTCATTAAATCGATGGAATACCTTAAAGAAAATTGCATAGGATCTGTACTCTCTCCCTATCTACAAGTCCACTCCATCTGTAGTAGTAGTTGTTGTTGTTTTTTTTTTTTAATAAAAATAAAATAAAAAGTCCACTGTTGAAATAACTATAAATAAAGTAAATTTACAAACTAATATGACTTGATTTGATACATTAAATTGTAAAATTATTTTTATTATAAAATAAATCTAATAGATATCATAAAATTATATTAATTTATAAATTTATTTTGATATAATATCTTTATGCATGTAATTGTTTTCATATATTTAATTTTGTCGAGATGGGCAAATCCAAATTGAATTGTATATTTAACTTTGTCAGAGATGGGCAAACCCAAATTGAATTGTATCTTTAACTTTGTCAGAGATGGGCAAACCCAAATTGAATTGTATAAACGTGTGTGGACTGTGGAGTAGTGGTACTGTTTGTGACAAAAAGGAAATTTGGAAATCTTTGCAGTACTGTCAAACCCTCGGTAACGGAAAAGGGTAGCATGCTACCAAGTTTGCCCACTTGGTGTGTTCTATTATTAGTGTAAATTGTAATTTTTTTTTATTTATTATTTTAAATATTTTTTCAATATGTTTAAATATTTTTAAAATATAGAAGAATATTAATACATTAATAATTATTTTTTAACTATTAAATAAAAAAATATTAAAAAATAAAATATATAAACGATGAAATTGAAGAACAAACTCAACAGTATGGTATCATTTTCTAATGGAAGAAGTAACTTTAATCACATGGCTGTTGTGATAGGTCCAAATTGTCATCGTCATCCCCGTTTAGAGGTTACCTAATAATTATTTTTTCACTTATAGAATAGAGCTTATAGTCATTAGAAAATATTTTAAATACAAATAAATTACATCAAAATAAATTTATAAACTGATTGACTTGATGTGATACATAGATTGTAAAGTTATTTTTACTGTAAAATATATCTAACAAATTTCATAAAATTACATCAATTTATGAGTTTACTTTTATGTAATCTCTTTGTTGTTACAGTTCTCATAACCATTGGGCTAGTGCAATACTATATGGTAAAACGTATTATCTTTCCTTTCATTTTAAATTAAGACTATTTATAAAGAAATGTTTTAGGTATAAAAGAATTACATAAAATTAAATCTATAAATTGACGTGACTTGATATAGTACGTTAGATTATAAAGTTACTTTTATTATAAAATAGATCTAATAGATCACATAAAAGTACGTCACTTTGTGGGTATACTATTTTTATATGAAAAATAATATTTGTAATTTTAAAGTATGCAAGTCTCACAGACCAAATGAAAAAGTTCTATTTTTAATGGTGGCTTCCATTATTTTTCAAAAGTAATATGTGAGACTTACACATGACTCTAATGTTGTATCTAACATTACTCTTTTTTATATTGGGATTGAAGATTTTCTTTTGGATGAATTAAGAAAAATTAACTGAAAATGATAATGTATCGTGGTGTAGATAAACCATCGGCAAGATTGCCCGGTTGGATTCAGAATCCAATTTAGGAGGAATAAGGATAAATACACAAAAGTTTGCGCTATATATTATGTTTTAAATGAATGTAACTTTCATAAAATCACTTATAAAACTATTATTATTTTCTAAAAATATATTTTATTTGAAATAAGGTCGGAAAAATTTGTAGAAAGGGTTGCTTTTATTTCAAGTTATGCTATGCGAGTATAAATTTAACAGCTCTTCTATACACAGTCGCCCTATGTAGGCGCCGTGTAGTCGGTCAGGCCTCATCACCAAAAAAAAAAAAACATTATTCAAGAGCATTATTCTTCTCGGCCTCATTCAATACGAAAACCGAAAAGCCTTTTCTAGAAATCCATGAAACCCATTTCACTGCGCGAACCAAAATGATATTATGTGCTTAGTGGGCGAAGGCAGCGGGACAGGCCTCTAGAAGAACTTCTTTGGAGTCGCTGACCCTCTCCTTGGAGATGGCGACACGCCGACGGGTAGAGGACTCGGGGAAACGTTGTGAAGGTAAGGGCTCTGCCAGGGGCTCGGATTGGAGGACCGAGCTGGCATGGTCTTTAACGCCTGCACGTTGACGGCACCATTATTTTCGTAGCTGCCACCTCTACCCTTTCCCTCATCCAGCCATTCAATTGGATGAAGAAGACATTTCTAGAGACACTGTGTGATCATTCTTCTGCTTCTGGGTTGGGCGAGAAAACGGAATGGATTTCGTATGAGTAATGTTTTGTTTCTATTACTTGTCTGTAACTCTCCCTAGATGGGATTGCAGCGACAATAACATGTTTCATTGTTAACATTTCTTTCATATAATTTGAACTACCATGTTCGAGATGATCGTTCTTTCGGGCGTTAGGCGTATAAAAAAATAAAAATAAAGCAACACTGCATGGGTTCTGAATTGCAAAGCTTATCGTTCCAGAACTTCAACAACAACTGCAAGTTGCTTGAAAGTCTGCTCAACGATGTCTTGCAGCGCGATGTCGGAGGCAAATTCATGGAGAAAGTCGAGAGGAACCGTACTCTCGCTCAGGTCCTCTGCCTTGGCCCATTATCCCGTATTTGCTTCTATCTACCAGTCGCTCCTCTAGTTCTGTGAATCTTATTACTTGTGACGTCGTTTTTTCTTCTCAGATTTTTTTGAGTTTTGCTTAGTTGCTGAGAAAACAGAGCGAAATAAATAAAGCAAAGCTAAGTAGGAAATGGATTTTACACTTTTATGATCTTTTGGCGTCGAAAGAAAAAAAATATAAAATCTCCACTGAAATAGTTGTACTAAGCTCAATAGTATTGTTGTGGAATTTTTATTTGTAGAATAATTCTCAGGTTTTCAAATCAGTTTTGTTTTTTCCACCTTCTTTCCTCACATTTTCTTAGAAATCAAAAATAGAGGATTAAATTTGAAAACCAAAAATACAAAAAATGAGAAGAAAAAACGGAGGGAAGAAGAAAGAGAAGCGTACAAGAGGCCCTGGGTGAGTTCACGCTTGTAAACGAGCTGCTGCAAGCGGACACATCGGATACAATAGAGTCAGTCTGGAAGAGGGTGATAGCAAGAGTCTCCGTCTTCACTAATTCTATTGCTACCTTCAATTTTCCCATGGAAAATGAAATGGCAAAACAATGCGTTTCACATTTGTTCTCCCTTCGTCTTTCCCAACGAAACCAAGTCACTTTTTCATACTTATTTTTCAGTCTCTCTATTAGAAATACAATCTCTAGTCTTCCTCCCTTCGTCTTCTCCACGAAATCGACGACCTGTACAGCTTTGTCTACCCCTTTTCTTCCCCACATGACGACTCATACGTCTCACCTCTCTCACTCATTCAATATGGTAGTTGGAGGCCAACCTTTAATTTTCGACGTTCACCATTAAAATCAATTTGTCAAAGCCTCTCTCCCTAGGTCCCTGCACTTCTTTTTACATCTTGCTTTTCTTTTTCTTTTGAAGTATAAAGTTTGATTACAATCCTCTGCAGCTTGGCAGCAAACTCATGATTCAAGCGAAGTGTGGCGTGGCTTTGGTTTTTATACAAAACGGTACGTTTTATTTTTTTCATGAAAGCAGCCGTTTGCAAGCCGTTTGCCCTATGCGACTGTATTCAGTATTTTACATAAATTTATTCTATGAAATATTTTCTCGATAGAAGTATTTCTCCTTAATTTATATAGAGTTATAATAAATAAGAGGATGTGGCTATAAAAACTCAAACGTTTTGCTCAACGGGGAAAATTTTAGGATGTATGCAGTTCTATAACTATAAGGTCCCAAGGGGATCACATTTATAAAGAAAAATACAATGAAATTAAGAAAAATCATGAGAAACTTATAAAAAACTAATTTCTGTCGGTTATTAATATGCTAAAAATTATAAAATTTAAAATTCGAATTTAAAAAAGTTAGGAAAATAAATCTTGTATTTTAAGCGGTTGCGTTTGCGTATTTAAGTGAGTTAAGTTGAGATAATAAAATATTGTTAGAATATTATTTTTTAATATTATTATTATTTTAAAATTTAAAAAAATTAAATTATTTATTATATTTTATATTAAAATTTGAAAAAATTGTGACCATAAAGTTGATGAGTTAGATAGATTTAGCAACCGAACGATAAGTATCATATTCTTTATACAAATCCATTTATACGGAGAACTGGGCCGTGCCTCCTCTTCCATTGTTTCAAAGCAACAACACCATGAGCACCCAAATTTTCTTGATGCTAGTCTTTGTTTTCCTTCCACCCTTTCTGTATTTATTATTGCTGGGGCAAAGGAAGAAGCCTAATCATGAAGCTGCAAAGAGTAGGCTCCCTCCAGGTCCTAGAAAGCTGCCTCTGATTGGGAACCTGCACCAGCTTGGTGGCATGCTATATCGATCGCTTCAGCGCCTTTCTGCTGAGTACGGACCGCTCATGTTCTTGCAACTAGGCTTGATACCAACTTTAATAGTCTCCTCAGCAGACATGGCAAGAGAGATCTTCAAAACCCATGATCGTGTCTTTTCAGGAAGGCCAGTTTTTTACGCTGCAAAGAGACTTAGTTATAATCTCTCCTCTGTTTCATTTGCTCCCTATGGTGATTACTGGAGAGAGGTCAGGAAGATTGTGATTTTGGAGCTACTTAGTGCTAAGAGGGTCCAATCTTTTCAGTCTTTGAGGGACGAAGAGGTTGCACATATGCTTGATTCTGTATCTCTTTCTTCTGGCCCTGTCAATCTTAGTGAATTGACACTTTCGCTTGCAAATAACATCGTTTGCCGCGCGGCTTTTGGGAAGAAATATGATGGTGGAGGAAGTGACAGCAAGAGTGGAGTGTATCAGACTCTTCGTGAAACACAGGAGTTAGTGGGAGGATTCTACATAGCAGAATTCTTTCCATGGATGGGTTGGCTCAACAAGTTTAATGGTCAGGAAGCAAGGGTGGAAAAGAATTTTAGACAACTGGATGAGTTTTATGAAAAAGTGATTGAGGAGCACCGAAGCCCTAAACCTGGAAATGATGAAGATCTTGTTGATGTACTGCTTCGACTTCAGAAGGACTCAAATCAGGAAATCCCGCTCCATATTGACCAAATTAAGGCTGTCCTCACTGTATGCAGCTTCTCTTTCTTTCTTTACTTTATCCTATTGTTTTCATTTATCCAATTGCTTGATAAACTTTTGGTAGAATTGGAAGTATCAAATAGGTAAGAAATTTGCCATTCATGGCCAATACAGGACATGTTTATTGCAGGCACAGATACATCTTCAGCCACAATAGTATGGATAATGTCTGAGCTGATAAGGAACCCATCTGTAATGCAAAGAGTGCAAGTTGAGGTGAGAGAAACTGTAAAGGGAAAACAACAGGTGGAAGAAAGCGACCTTCAGAAACTCATTTACCTAAAATCAATTGTAAAGGAGGGATTTAGACTTCATCCTCCAGTCCCATTACTTCTTCCCAGGGAAACAACTGAGAGTTGCACGATTGGAGGGTTCCATATTCCAGCAAATACAAGGGTGTTTTTCAATGCCAAATCCATAGGAGAAGACCCAAAATATTGGAAGAATCCAAAAGAGTTTAGACCAGAGAGATTCTTGTTGGATAGCTCAGTGGATTTTAAAGGACAACACTTCGAGCTGTTACCATTTGGAGCTGGCCGCAGGGGTTGTCCTGGAATACAATTTGCTACCCAGCTGATTGAACTTGCACTGGCAAATCTGCTCCATCGTTTTGATTGGGAAATGGCTGATGCGGTAAGAAGGGAAGAACTGGATATGGAAGAAGCAGTTGGGCTTACAATGCACAAAAAGGTTCCTCTTCTCCTGATGGCTAAGCCACCGACTTTTTAATATTTATTACCTAAGCAGCAATATATATTTGATGTTGTTTAAGTGTGGTTTGGATTCAGAGATGAGTTATGAATAATAATGAGATTGTTGAAATGAGTTAAGATGTGATAATTTTTGAAAATATTGTGTGTTTAGATTGGAAGTGAGTTGAGATGGTTTTAATTTTTTTGAGATAGATAGACGTGGGTCATACAAATTATTGCATAATGCTTTTAATAAATTTGTTTTATTTATAAATATATTTATTCCTTAAGTAATAATAATTTATAAATTACCTATCCAATTTTTATTTTTTATAATATATTTCATAATAATATTTCCCAAATTATAATATTATAATTCTATCGGATTTTTTTTTGTAAAATATCAAATAATATTTTATTACTAAAAATTATTTTAAAAATGATTTTTATATTGTTTCGAAAATCGTTAAATAATCATTTTGACTAATATATATAAAATAATTTTTTATAAATAATTGTGCTTAAAATGACTTTCCATGTTCAAGTACTGATGGTCGCCCAACTCTCGTTAGTTTCAATTATGGTTAATGATAATAAATTAAAAAAATTACATCATTAAATTATAAAATCACTTTATTGTATAATTTTAGTTGTATAAAAATTACGTATCAACCAATCATTTATTAAAATAAATTTACGTATAGACCTTATAAAATTAGCAACCATATTTTCTAAAGAAATTTGCTACAAACTTCCCAGGTATGTAAATATGTAATCTATCGCCACACCAAAATCAAATTTGTAATACGTTTGAATCTCTAACTACACCCTTATAATCCCAATATTTATTATACACATGTCAATGACCACTCCAAGCTTCCCACATAGCAATGTCAATGTCATCCCTAATTGCGGTCATAACTCGGGCTGATTCGACAGTCATGTCAAGATGACCTGCTGAAGATGCTTAGACCGAGCTCCCTATTTCTCCAGTCCTCGAACAACCAGTCGTTCGGCGTCGTCATTCTAATAAAATTGCATAACGTACAACATGCAATGATTAGATCTCCTTGCCTCCAAACTGAATACCCATGCATGAGTCTTAAAATTCTAAATTATGATTTCAAGACCCCAAATATACATCCTACTACGTTACGAATGCATGAATGAAGATGATTAAAATAATCCTTATACCCCTTAAATCTCCGCTGACCCTGACGGTCACTTCTATACTATCTCTCTCTGAGATAGGGGCATAAATCTCCGACTACATGCAAATGCCGAATCGACTAGATAATAATGACCTGTTACCCATTAACAACAAAAAAAAAAAGCAGTTACATACCAACCATTCCCAGAGATGTAATAAAATACATATAAAGATAAATAATTTGAAGAAAAAAATAATTAATTAATATTAAATATTTACCATCGAGAGGCATTGGAAATTGGTTGCGGCCCTGACTCAATGCATCGATGAATACACGTGTATCATGCAAACTTCCCTCCCAACCTTTGTACAGGAATGTAAACTTTATGTCCAAGTCACATACGCACAAGACGTTTTGGGCAACTCGCCAATACCGGTTGCGATATGCCTTGTGCACCTTTGCAGGTACAACGACGTCGATCATGATCCCATCAATCGCTCCAATGCATCCCGAAGAATCCATCTTAGGTTGCGTACATTCAAATAATTTTTTTAAACAAAAAACCCAACATAATCATGCATTCTAATTTATTATGTACGATAAACAATTTACCTCAAACCAAGGATGACTTCTCTTGCATGCAATTGTTGAGTGCAATCTAGATGCGTGAGTTGGGTAAATACGATATGTCCCAAGCCTACATAGGGCCTTCATAACATTCGTTGCGTGGGCATTAATAGTTTGCATTAAATGTTGAAACTGCTGCCCCACAATTCGTTGTTCGGCTCCACACACCACTACCAATGTGAACATGCTAATTGTTCCTCGACGGTCAGCCATTTTCTAGTATCTCTCAAAAATCTATTGTTCCGTAACAAGCTGGATAATGCGCGGAAGGCATCAACCTCCATTTGAAATAACTCGCGACAATTCATCGGATTCTCATTCAAAACTTCCAAAATATATTGATGTCCCTGCAGGCCGATATTAAGTTGTGGCCGTCTAAGATTCTGTTGATATTGTCTACCAGTCCTCTCAAGAAATGCAAGTGTCTCAATAGCATCAGTTGCAAGCTCATATCCACTACTATCACTTGAACCCCCATCAGAGAAGATGGGGTACTCCTCGAGGTTCACATCCATCGAGGAGCTTTCTGCTGACCAATCATCATCATCCATGCTCTCAACATTTTTCTACTATGTTGTCTGACCATAATAGACTTTCATATATTAATAAGGAAATAGTTTAAATACAGAAATTGAAACTCTATTATTTTCTAGCTATAGAAAGCGTACCTAGGTCAATAGGCTGCACAGTAGAAAAGGGCGGGAGTGGGATCAGCACCTGCCTGACCCGACACTTACTTCCTTGTGATATCAACTGGCAAGAGTAGGTCCAGTTACAAATTGCTTGACAACTTATCTCCCTGTGAGTATCAGTAGGCGGGTCCAGCCCTCCAAGCGACCACCTCCCTTACGGAGGAGAGCGGGCCCAACCTCTTGGTCGCCTGATAGCTTACCCCAACCCCATCACGGTGAAGAGTGGGCAAGCTCAGTAGCTATCCAACAACTTATCTCCCCGTGGGACCCGAAGGGATGGGTTACGCCTTAAGGCTGCTTTATCCCTCCCATGGCGGAGAGCGGGTCTAACCTTCTGTTGCCTGACACTTACCTTCCCTATGGGCGTCAACAGGCGGGAGCAGATCCAGTCTCAAACTGCCCGACAACTTACCTCCTCTCAGGACACAAAGGGATGAGTCATGCCTTAAGGATGCTCTATCCCTCCTACGATAGAGAGCAGGTCCAGCCTCTCGGCTGCCCGACAACTTACCTCGACTTTCGTAAACTTACTTTCCTTGTGATGTCAACAGGTGGGAGCAGATCCAGTCTCAAACTGTCCGATAACTTATCTCCCTATGAGAGTCAATAAAAGGGTCTAGCCTCGCAACAGCCCAACCTCCCTCACAAAGGAGAGCTGGTCCAGTCTCTTGGCTGCCCGAAAACTTACCCTGACCCTCATCAGGACGAAAAGAGGACCAGCTTCATAGTTGTCCAGCAACTTACCTCCCTAGGGGGACCAAAAAGGCTGGCTTAGCTAGAGGCATCCCGACTTCTCCTTCGGTTGAGTGCGAGTTCGCTTGACGTTACTCCTGGGACACCATCTCCTGCAACAGAACGCCAAACGGATAACGCCTCAGACCCTCACGACACTCCATCTTCATTAAACGATACGCTAAATGAGTAACGCCTCAGACCTTCGTTGTACCCAGCAAGACAGCTCAGGTTTGCAAATTTCACACCCATGATTTGAGATTATTTACACTAACATGTTTGACTTTTGCAGCATTATCAAACATCTCCTACTCACCTTCTCGTTGAGAGTCAATAGGTAGGTCTAGCCTTAAGGCGACTCAGCCTGCCTTATGGCGAAGTGCGGGTTCAGTCACTACCGATGTTACTCCAGGGATCACATCTCCTCTAGCAAACGTCGAGCCCCTGACCTTTGTTGCACTCTAGGACGATGATTCAAGTTTGCAAATTTAGCACTTGTGATTAGAGAATATTTGCACTGATCAGTTTGACTTATGCAGCACGGTCAAATATCTCCTACTTACCTTCTCGTTGAGAGTCAACAGGTCGGTCCAACCTTAAAGTGGCCTAGCCTGCCTCACAGCAAAGTGCAGGTCCAGTCTTTCAGCTGCCTGACATTATTCCTGAGACAGCATCTCCTCCAATAAATTAGCCATGACCTCCTCTCCTGGGTTAGTTTCGACAACGAGTCAACAAATGAGAAAGGCCAGGGATGGCTTGGCCCCCTGGCGCCCAACAGGCGTGTAGGTCACTCGACTGCCTGACCTTCGCACTCCGAGATGAGCTAAACGCTCGCAACTTACGTGGTGGAGTACATCTCTCGCCATAGCCAAACTACGTGCATGCACCTTACGTGGTGGAGTACATCTCCTGCTATAGTCGAGCTACGCGCTCGCACCTTATGCGGTCGAGTACATCTCCTGCCATAGCCGAGCTGCGTGCTTGCACCTTACGCAATAGAGAACATATCTCGCTAAGCTGAGCCCCGCTAGAGGAACAGATAACCAAGGAATTTTTATTGCTTAACGCGAGAGGAACGGATAACAAGGGACCAACTCCCTAAATTTATTTCTCTACGGACTTGGACGGATTAGTTTGATTACACATTTTATCTTTAAAGATTCTCAAGGTCTTCTTTTTTGGAGCAAAATGTTCTTAAGAATCGCGAGCAACTATAAGGGACAAAATATACCCAGCTCATAGTATTTTCTAGGCCCAACCCAAGGTGAAGGGACTCATCACTAGGGAAGAATAAGAAGAAAAATGGGAAGGACAAAAGGCTAAGAAGGGTGTCAGGAGGAAAATGGGAGAGTGGACATAAAGGAATAGTAATGTGACATAAAGGGAGGGCTGAAGGGACGTAAAGTAAGGAAAGGGGTAGGAGATAAAAGGGATGGACACAGACAACTTCATGGACTTTTGGCCAATCTTCTCCTCGGATGGCTTCTTCAACCTCATGACAGGAGCTCCAACGACGATATCTCTCCCATAAGATAGACCTTCGAGATCTATTGTACAGTGTGAATGTGAGACTATAAAACAAACTTATTATAGTGGATCTTCCCCTCTCAAAACCCCGTGGATTTAGGCGTAGTACCGAACCACGTAAATCTGTGTCTCCTTTTATTTATTTTCTATGCATTTGTTTACTATTCATTACCAATAATGTATGCACCAACGCCGTACAGCCACACTGGACCACAGCTAAAGGCTTCATACCACACCGATCGAGGCCTAGATCGTCATAGTAGGCTGGAAATGACTCTTTCTCCGCTTCCGGCATGTTGTGCCGATTTTAGGCATTAATACATGGTGTCGTTTGGATAGTGAGTTGAGAAAAGATAAGTTGAGATGAAAGATGAAAGTTAAATAAAATATTGTTAGAATATTATTTTTTAATATTATTATTGTTTTGAAATTTGAAAAAGTTGAATTGTTTATTATGTTTTGTATAGAAATTTAAAAAAGTTGTAGTGATTAAATAAGGTGAGATGAACCACTTTCACTATCCAAACGGGCCATCAGAGCATTGACCTGCAACTTTTGTTCCTCCTCTATGTGTCTATTAGGGGTGAAAAAGAAAATAGGTGAACTGGTAAACCAGACTGGACTGAACCGGCGGGTTTGGTTCGATCCGGTACCGATTTCAGTTTGCTCAAAATCGGTCCGGTTCTGATTTTCCCTTTTCTAACTCTGGATCGGATCAGTTCATATATATATTTTAATTTTTTATATTATATAAAAAATCATTTATATGATTTTTTATATTCAATATAATTTTTATATATAATATATATAATTATACATAAAATAATTTTGTATTATATAAAAAATTACAAATTAATATAATATTAAAATTTAAAATCCTATATAAATAATTATATATTATTACTGTGGAAAAAGCAATTTTGTCTCCCAAGTTGTATCGCTCAACTGTACCACTTGATAAAATAAAAAAAAAAATTTGTTATTTTTTTTTACTTAGTAATTAAGGAAGTGATTTTAAATGTCTTGGTATATTTTTTTTATTTTTTAAAAATATTTAAATATATTAAAAAATATGAAAAGAAAAATATAAAAAAAAAAAGTAATTAGCAGTCATTAACCATATATAAAATTATTTTATAACTAAGTTGCAAGCAAGTATGAATAATCTATGTACACAATGAAATTATTTGATGTTCATTAACCATATATAAATTAATAAAAAAAATTATTTAATGATTTATGATTTATTATTAATTGATAGCATATATTATTTTATATTTTATATAGTCAATGATAATAAATTAGATGAAAATTACATCTTTACAGTGAATGTTATGCACATGAGTAGCACGTGCAGTGAATTTCTGTTATATTTAACGTTGCTGGTAGACGTAAGGGGAGGATTGAGAAGTTTTGAAAGTTCGAGAGTCTACTTTAATGCAATTAATAGTTTCAAAAGTACATTATAAATTGAGTGAAGTTCAAGGAGATAATTACACCATCGGGGATTCCACGAGGAATTATTCTCACTACCACGTAAAATTGCCGTTCTCAATAATTCTACACAGCTCGAGTTCAACCTTCTTCTTGCGTTATGGATACAATAAATATATCCATACTCACTCTTTTAAGTGCTCGGTTTCTGGCTTGTTAGGACCCGATCACTCTAATTTGATCTTGAACAAATAACTTGACAACGTCCAATATGTTTTTTTCTCTTTCAAATATTATCTTGCGGTAGCGCAAAACCGAATGATAAGGTATAGATTGTGTCTCTCAGTTTTGGTGACCATTAATTGTTGTTTGCTAGAATAGAGATTAAACATGTTGATGTGCTAAAGCACATACATATAATATCACTGAAGGATGGGAGGAGGCTGTTGAATTGGAGTCCAATCTCAGTAACAATCAAATATATATGCCTAAATCTTCCTTTCGAGGCTGTTTTACAGAGAAGAAAGATCAGAAACGAGCAGGGGAGAGGTTAAACGTGCGCAAGGGCGGATGGCTACAAACTTACAAGACGCTCACGTTTGACAAACCCTGCCCGCGACACGCTGTCTATACCCAACTCGTAAAAGTTTATTTGTATTTTTTTTTTTTTAAAAGAAGTGACTGATATTCATCAACTCCTAATCCCAGAAAGCAAATGAATTGAACTAATTTGAGCTCAACTTTTATACAATCAGCTTGGACTCAATTCATCATTACACAGACGAATTGATCTTAAATATTAATATTGGTTCGAAAATTAAAAGAGCCAAAATCATATAAACTTTGCTCAATTCATTTTAGACTAGTGAATAAAACTCTTAACAAACTTGAGTCACCTAATTCAAACTCATGATATACAAGTTATATGTTGTTTTAAGTCATGTATTATATTCCTCCCATATTTTATAAATTTAATTATGTGTTACAGGTTTATTTATAGCTTATCTTATATCATAGGTTAAGCTAGGTTATCAAGATGTGTATATCATTAAGGGTGACAATATGTGACACGACCGGTGAACTCAACACGAATAAGAAACGAAGTTAACGGGTTCGGATTTTATGTTAACGGGTTCGGATTAAAACGGGTTGACTCATTAAGACAAGATTTATAAACGGGTCAACCTGCTTAATACGAAATTAACCCGTTTTGACATATTTTGAATTTATTTCAAAATTCAAAATTTATTATTATTAAGTTGTAATATTGGTATTTCTCGTATGCTTATGTTTTTATTATTTTTATTGTTAGAATTGTAATTTTAGACCTATGCTTATATTTTATTATTGTATGGTTTGTAATATTGGTTTTATTCTATGTTAAAATTTGAAAAATATTGATATATATTTTTTAAGATATTTTTTTTTATTCATAAATATAGATATTAACTTTTCTATAAAATTATGTCAATCAGGTCAAATAAGTTATGTATTTTAATTCAACACATTTACATGAAACAAACGAGTTTAAATAAGTCGTGTTATGTTAATATATTTCTAATTAAATATTAAACAGGTCAAAACGGGTGACACGACACGACCCGTTATTTAAATGGGTTGTGTTAGAGTTTGAAAGTTTGACATCTTTAGCTTAATGAGTTGGGTTCGGATTGACCTATGTAGTCGAATATTCATGAATTGACACAACACAAATACGACCTGAAAACACGATTTGCCACCTCTATATATCATATTTCATTTACTTAGTTTTATATATATATATATATATATATATATATATATATATTTGGGGGAAGAGTACAATTTGCACCCTCAAACTTTAGTTTTGCATTTTACATTATAAACTATCAAAACTTTATTCAATTGAGGAATGCTTTAGCTACAAAAAAATTCTATAAATATAAACTTACAAACAAACGCGGCTTGATATGATACATTAGATTATAAAATTACTTTTATTGCAAAGTAAATATAAAGTATCATATGAAAACATGTAAGTTTGTGGATTTATTTTTGTGAAATTTATTTGTGGCTGTAGCACTTTTCTATTCAATTTTTACTATTAAGAGGAAAAATAGGTGATGTGACATAATATTGATAATCAGATTTCAATAGATGGTGGAAAGTGTCAATTTCTAGTAGTTTTAGGGTGTAAAGTGTTAATTTTGGAAGTTTGGGTTAGTAGTACCAAAATTTTTAATAATTTGAAGATGCAAATAGGGGTGTAAATCTTCTAGTTCAGTCGGTCCATGGGGGAATTTTTGGACTAAACCGAAAATTTCAGTCCGCCTTTTTTCCAAATTGAGACAAGACTGATTACCTCTATAGATCAGATCAGACCGTTAACTATCGATTCAGTCGGTTTATTCGGTTCAATTCAGTCTGGGCCAATATAAAATGGGTCAAACATATAAAAAGTCAAAAATCACTTTTAATATGTATTTTCGGTCCAACTACACAAAAACCCCACAATTTTTATATTTTTTAAATATAAACTATTTAATTTTATTTGCACATTTTGTACTTGAAAATACTTAAAATTTTTGGAAAAATCATTAAAAAAATTATCCATATCCATCAATGAGAACTAGAAATCATCATAATAAAGTTAAAAACAAAAAATAGAGAAAATGAAATTGAAAAATACAATATCATCCAAACTCCAAATACATATGGTCAATAGTGAAAGGTTAGATGAAAATTACATAATTAACTTATACAAGTATCATATAAAATAATATATATATATATATAATATTTTAAAAAACTATGTATATACTTTGATCGGTCTAGTCTGGTTTTAGGTAAAAAAAAAAACTACACCCCAAGACTGTACTAAAAATCGAAATTCTAAGGTTATATGGACTGAAAACGACCAATATACTGATCAGTCTGGTCCAATCCAGACCGATAAATTTACACCCCCTATATTTATCTCCATATTTAAATGTCAATTGCTATATGTTGTATTGTCAATTATATGTTGTTATACTGTATATTTGTTTTTTTTAATTTTTATTTTTAACGAGGAATCTAACAGAGGGTACTACTTCATTTCTTTCCAAAATGGAAGAACTACTCTAGAAAGAACACAATAAAAACTATTCAACAAACGCATTTATATCTCAACTATGCACAGCCCGCCCTATCCGTTGTATCCAAAGTAAGAAAGCATTTTACTACATTTGGAAACTTCCTCACAAATTGCAAAATTAAAAAGTATATTTAGGTTAGAGTACAATATAATTTTTAGAGAAGTACTACAACTACAAAGAGATCTTATAAAAGTAAACACACAAATTAACATGCCTTTATATATCATACGTTAAGTTTACTTTACAATAAAAATAACTTTATAATCTAATGTATCATATCAAGTCATGTAAGTTTGTGGGTATATTTTTATGTGATCTTTTTATGGTTAAATCATTTCTATAATTATAAAGAGGCAATCTAGGCATGTGCCTCACTTTCATCATTGATTGATTTCATCAATAGTTTTCCTTTTGTGTAGCATGGCTCATGCTGAGTAGTGCAGTCAAACTTCTAAATCAGAAATTGATGCCTTTGCAGCTGCAAGCTTCTACACTAATATAGACATTTGGTTCTAAACTTGTAACTCCAATATAATATCCTTTTTTTTTTGTTCTTTGTTTTGTAGCATTTAGAATCTAGATTGTTTCCTGTTGGTGCAAAAGGGCTGTAAAATAAAAAATAGTGAGAGAAGGCGTGTTACAATGTCACTTTCCTTAAGGCAATATTCGCCTCCATCAATGACGATATGTACACGGGTTACAAGCGAATTTTCCTTCAAGATACAATGAAGTCCATAACAAGTCTGTTTGTCTAATTGCGTTATCCACACACTAAATTTGATCCCGAATACCCTCAAATTTTTCTATTCAATCAAGAAATTAGAAATTTGTTCTCTTGGAACAAACAGATTCTAATAAGTTTTGAAGAAGTGAAAATTTTGGGAGAAGGAGAGAATTTTGAAATTGAATGCTGGGATACTCAAATGGCAGGTCAATGAGTCTATTTATAGATGACCAAAAGATGCGAACGAAAGTTATTACTTTTCATTTTTCTAAAAATTGTTCGAAATAGGTATATATATTGTGTTTGTTACCATGTTACTATTCGAAATACTTTTTATTTTTCTGAAAACTATCCAATGGTCACATTGCTTACCTCCAACTGGTTGACACCAGTTCGAACCATAGTGGGCACGCTTCGAACCATTGGGCGCGTTTTGAGAGGAGTTTTATTTTTCCCATGCATTGCAGCACCTCATTGCTTGTGCCCCTTGACAGGTTGCAATGCCCTTGCGCACGACTCCTACTCCTTGTCCATATGCCTCACGCTTTGGGGTGCTTGGCCATGGTCCGCATGGAGATATTCTCTCTATAAATCAATCAAAACTTCCCTTGTCATTGGGGTGACTTGAACCCAAGCCCTTTGGGTTTAACCCAAGCCCTTTGGGTAAACCCAGGGCATCAATCCCACTAAGCTAGTGAATGACTTATGATGCAAATATAGACCCAAAATATAATAAACCTTATAAACTTTCCATATATTTTCTTTTTCCAAAATAATTCATAACTTTCAAAATCAACCCAAAAATATTATTAATAAATATAATATATAATTAATTATTTTGAAAATATTTCTAACAATCTTCCACCATTTTCAAAATACATCTTGGTTAGAATATGAAAACATTTTTTTTTTTTTTTTTGTATTAAAAGGAGGGCAGCACCTCCTGAAATTTGTTGAACATCACTTATGGAGGAGAAGTTGTGGAAACAAAGAATGCCAACAATTACAAAGCAACCAAAACACAAAAAAATAAAAAATAAAAAAATAAAAAATAAATAAAAATAAAAATAAATAAATAAAAAATCAAAACAGAGTCCCTCCACATATAGATTAGGAGCTGTATGAAACATTTCTGAAGTAGGAAAGACCAAGTTTATCAGTCCTAATTAATCCCCTTAACAGAGGAGGAACCAACGCCAACGAATTCCATGATAATGTTGCAGCACCAATGTCTGAAGCAAGACAAGCCAAATAGTCTGCCGGCGCATTTCTTTGCCTGTAGATATGAGAAATCGTGAAAGACTTATCTCTAAGCAACCCCATAAGTTCCTCCCAGTAATCATCTAGGTACCAAATATGACACTTAGCTAGTCTCAACCAGTTAACTACAATCATAAAATCCATCTCTATTTCCACATTATCCAAACCTATTTGGCAAATAATCCGCACCCTAGCAGCAGCGCCATAAACCTTGCATAATTGTTTGTCCCATGTTCAATTAGAGAAGAAGAAGCTTGAATCATATTACCAGCAGCATCACTAAAATTCCCTTTGCACCTGCTTTCCCCGGATTTCCTCTACTACTTCCATCGATATTCAATTTAATCCAACTTTGTTTCGGTCGATGCCAGTGGACAACCAGCATACGTTTGATGTTTTTGATTCTCTGTTGGATATTCAAGTCAGCTAGTATTCTCTCATCCTGCAAGGAAAAAGGCTGGGTTACTCGAAACTTCTCACTTAATTTAGCAATCCAGAACTTAATGCTATGCCAAGTCTCCTCCACTGATTAATTTTTTCCTTCCATCCGAGCTCTACACCTCCGAAGCTAGAGATGCCAAGTTGCTATAGCAAGAATTATGCCAATTAGAATCCCTCTCGTGGATTTCTTTGAAGCTCTATGAAACCATGCATGCACTGTCTCTTTCCATGTACCAAATTCAGTTCTCAACATGCCCACCTGATGAGCACATTTCCCCCCAGATGGCCTTAGCCACCTCTCCCGTAGCTAAAACATGATTCAAATCTTCATAGGCCCCTTCTCCATGGCAGTTACACTTAGAAACAATGAGAACCCCAATTCTTCTTAATTTGTCATCCAAGCTAAGGGCATTGTTGAAACTCTTCCACATAGTGATAGTTATCTTCTTTGGAAGGCACGAATGTCAAACCCAATTAGCCCATCTGACTTTTGAAGCTCTTACCCTTATGCATTCCCAAGCACCCTTAATAGAGAAATTTCCATCCTCCTTTGCCAACCAAACCAACCGATCTACCCTTTCTTTATGCCCACACATAGAGTTAACAATAGCATGAG
Organism: Juglans microcarpa x Juglans regia; assembly: GCF_004785595.1. Taxonomy (NCBI): domain Eukaryota; kingdom Viridiplantae; phylum Streptophyta; class Magnoliopsida; order Fagales; family Juglandaceae; genus Juglans; species Juglans microcarpa x Juglans regia. The sequence goes on along the minus strand of NC_054604.1, from coordinate 1,807,671 downwards.
TTTTTTGAGGACCAACAAACTAAAATAGGAGATCCAAATCTCATCCATCTCCAACCAGCATTCTTTCAATTTCAAACAAGGCATAGAAACTGGTAAACAAGCTGCAACAGTTTCCTCCCCCAACCATTTATCAAACCAAAAGGAAATCTCACTCTCCTTTGGCTTCCAGTTTGAATATTCAAAGATAGCTGGGATGCATCTTATCAAGATCTTCCAAAATCGAGACCGTTTATTAGGATTAACAAGTGAAATATGCTCATCCTTTACATATTTAGACTTAAAGAATCGAGACCACAAAGAGTCCACTGTCAATAATTTCCAAGCCAGCTTCATATGTAAAGATTTTTTAACATCTTGAAAATTTCAAATTCCAACACCCTCCTCACTAGTTGGTAAACACATCGAATCCCAACCTTTATAATGAAGCTTTGGTTCTCCATCCTTATATCCCCAAAAGAAATTACTCAAAGATTTGTGAAGAGATATAAGAATTGATTTTGGTACCTGAAGGATAGAAAGAACATGAATTGGGATATTGTTGAGCACATGTTTCAAAAGTAACAATCTTGCTCCACTAAATAATAGCTGAGATTTCCAACCGCCAACTCTATCCCTAACTTTCCCCAAGAGCTCATCAAAATGCATAGCCTTTAGTCTTCCAGACACCATAGGAACTCCCAAATATTTAAATGGAAGCACACCTTTAGAAAAACCAGCCGTATGCAGTAGCTTTCTTTTAGCTTGCAATATGAGATTAGAAAAAAATAAAGGAGGATTTTTCCTTGCTAACTTGTTGACCAGACCAAGATTCATAAAGAGCAAGGGAGTCCGAGATCACCTTAAGAGATATTTTGCTACCATTTGAGAAGATAACAATGTCATCCGTATATAGTAGATGTGATATGATCGGTGCACCTCTTGGATGAGAAAAACTACCAATATGCCCTTCTTGAAACCTCTTCTTCAAAATTCTAGACAAAATTTCTTCCACCATGATAAACAAGTAAGGAGAGATAGGATCTCCTTGAAAGAAACCCTTAGAAACACCATTCATAACAACCGAGTAGCATGGAAAAGAGATACATTGTCTTACCAATTTGTAAAAAATTTCAGAAAAACCAAACGCCGACATCACATGAATCAGAGAATTCCAATCAATACTATCATATGCTTTGGCCATATCAATTTTCAAGACAACATTACCCCTCAAACAGGCTTATGGAGACTCTGTATCAATTCCCGTGTCAAACTCACATTCTCAAAAATACTTCTTCCTGAAATGAAAGCACCTTATTCCTCAGAAATAAACCGAGGAAGCAAGGGGATAAGCGACCCACAAGAATTTTGGTGCATACCTAGTAGAAGACCGAGCACAAACTGATGAGGCGAAATTTATCAATGCCCTTAGGATTTTCATCCTTCGGAATGAGTACAAGATACGAAGCTGTAAACTCTCTTGGAATAATACCCCCTCGAAAGAAATCATGCACAACAGCAAACACATCCTCCCCAACAATATCTCAGTACGCTTTATAAAACTTGGATCCAAAACCAACTAGGCCCGGACTACTATTAGTAGAAATGGAAAACAAAACATCATTTACCTCTTGGATTGAAGGAAACTCTGCAAGATCATTGTTATCCTCATCTTTCACCACTTTCTCAACCCAATTTGCCAAACTCGGAAGAGGAGACTGATGGTTAGAGGATAAGAATTTTTTAAAATATTCAATCGCTCCCAAATGAATCTCCTTAGGTGTTTTCAAGAAGATCTCCTCATTAATCCTCATCTCTCTCACTTGTTTTGAGTTTTTAGTAGCCATAACACGATAAAAGGTAGAATCAACTTCCCCCTTCTCAATCCAAACTTGCTTAGCTTGTTGAGCCAACCGGGTTTCCTCTCTACCAACCCATGTAGACAGCTCCACCTTAGAAGCCAACAAATCCATCTCCAGGTCCTCCAAAAACCCCTCTGCAACTGCTTTTTAAGCAAACAAATCCTTTCCTCTAAGACCCAAATCTGATTAGTAGTCCTCCCAAAAACTTCTCGGTTCCATCTTCGAAGATCTCCCCTCAAGTATTTATGTTTCCTCGCAAATCCAACCATACCCACAATAGCTTGATCCACCTTCCAAGCATCCGTAACACATTGTTTGAAATGGTGGTGACTAATCCACATTTGCCGGAACCTAAAGGGACTAAAATCGTATTTGCAATCCTCAGGTTCCATGAGCACCTGCATTGGAGTATGATCCGAGTTCAACCTTGGAAGATAGTAACTAGATCCCAACAAGAAGTCCAACACCCAAGCTGAGTTTATCAGCACCCTATCCAGCCTAGCCTAGCTCCGTGAACTGTCATTATGCCCATTACACCAGGACATGTGATTACCAGTGAAATTCAACTCTGATAAGGCTACACTTTCTATAAAGGAATTAAATTCCTCCATAGCAATGTGTGGTCCAGGCCTCCCTCCAATCCTCTCTACGTCAAACCAGATTATATTAAAGTCTCCAAGAACCATCCATGGAATATTACTCGGATTCAAACTTTGAAGAGCCTCCCAAAGAGTTCTATGTTCTCCATACAAGCATTTGGCATATACAAAAGAAATCCATCACTGATTACCATTTACATCCATGGACAATGTAATGCTTTGGTTGCATGAAAACAACACAGTAATCTTTACAGCTCTAGTCCACAATACCCAGAGCTTACCACCTTCATCCTTATTCGACACACTTCCTTCAAAAGAAAGATCATTTTGTAGCATTCTCAATTGTAGATCATCACCAAACGGTTCTAATAAAGCTAGAATACTAGGTTTCTTCACTTTCACCATCTTCATCAACCTCTTCGTTGAGGTACCAAGACCTCTAATATTCCAATATAAAATGGGCTGCATCATAAGTCCAAACGTTTAGGCCTGCTTTTGCCCTAAAGGAACTCCTTAATCTAGGTCGCATCTCTTCCTCATGATTCTGACTTTTCTCCTCATTATCTTATACTATGTCCTTCTCTCTTTGAATATGAGCCTCATCGTATGTCCCTTCCCCATCAGAGAAAGATTTTGGCAAGCTCCCAACCTCCCGATCTGTGCTTACAGTTTCAGACTGTAGAATTGCACCATACAATGGCAACTCTTCTACATGAGCATTGATAGAATCTACCAAAGCTTCATTTTCATCCCTCATTTTCTTCTACATACCTAGGAGGAATATCGATAGGTGAAGGGCCCTCTTCACTCACCACAACATTATCTTCAAGAACCAGTGAGTCCTCCATATTAATGTCTATCAATCAAAGCACATTCTCACTAGGTTTTACAAGAGCGTCTTCTACCTCCTCCTCATCCACCACTTCCTCAATAACAACCAAACCCTCTTGAGCCATATGTCCTTCCCCTTCAATAGCAACATCATCACTCGAATGAATATTCCTCCCATTCTTCAAAGTGACCCCAACATTGATCGAATCCATGTCATCTTGCTGCACCTTCTCTAAATCATTCTCGGGCACCCTCTACATTGATTACATGAATAACATGCACTCCATTAGACTTATCCTTGTTTGAAACAGCGTTCTTTACTGAAGATTTTTGCACCCACTTCAAACCCTCATGCCCACCTTCTCCTTTACCAGCATCAGTTTTTGCCTTTAACAAAAATCTTTTACAAGTTTTCTTATTATGTCCCTACATGTGACAAGAAATACAGAAAGCAGGCAAAGTCTCATACTCAATTTCCTGAAACCTACTGCTAGGTTGTTTGGGAGCACAGATCCAAAACCCATGTAAAGGCTCCATTGTTGCATCCATCTCAACGTAGACTCGAGCTCCATCGGTTCTACTAGCACAACAGGTGCTATCATCACGTCAAATAAATCTACCAATTGGCAAAAGTAGGTTCCGAAGGAAAGATTCATAATAAAAGTTTGGAGGCAGCCCCGGAAGGACAACCCAAACTGGAACACATGAGGATTCCACATCTTCAAAGAAGTCTGTCGTCCAATGAAAAATTCGATAAGGTACTCCTTCAACATCACAGACCTCCTGAGAAAAGGCCTTAAGGAAATCCTCCTTCTTTGAGAAATGTAGAACGACATAACATGGTTTCTGCATGCTAGATACCACCGGTTGAGACTCCAAGCCCCAGTGACTACGAACAAAAGCTCTGATCACATCTAGACTGGGATGCTGACGTAAAAGCTGAATCACAAGTGAAACCACAAACAACTGAGCAGATTTTTGAATTTCTTTCGGCGAAAACATCACACATAATTCTCTATCAATGGTTGTAGGAGACCTCAAAGGGATATCCACCTCAGGAAGGGGAAGAGGGGTTTGCAAAACCATGTTCGTGAATGACCATGATCTCACAGGCGATGCCGGGTTACCCTAGGGGGGCTCGGCGGCATCCATGTCGCACAAAAGCAAATCCTAGCAGAACTCAAAATATCGCCTAACCACGTCAGCCCTGATAAAACAAATTAGAATATGAAAACTTATACATAAATGAATGTGTCTTTTAGATTTAAACATTCACATAGTGAAAATACATCAAAGCTAACCAGAATGACATAGTAGACATGCTTTGAAGTAGCGATTCTTTACGATTAGCCAGATATATCTCACATACAAATTTTCTTCTCTTTAGGTAGTTCATAAAAGCCGACACATGGATTGGCCTTGTGTCTGTATCCTAGTTTCATGAGTGCTCTAACGACAAAGCATAATTTGCATAGGAGGTAGGACCACCCTTGACACTCATATAGGTAGATTTATCGAAAGTGTCTTGTAACTAAATACTTTAACAGAACTCTATTATAAGTCGATTAATAGCTTATTGTTCAGCCTCTCATTTTCATTACATTGCCAATCACTTCAAACTTTGGGATGATAAATTAGTTCAAAACTAATTTTAATATCACAGTGCTTGCAAATCACAAAAATATAATGTACTTTGCTCATGGAACTCAAGTCTTGATATGTTCAAAAGTTGAGTTGAGTTTTCATTATTGGTGATTTTATTATATAGGCTTTAAACCCATCCCTTTTGATGTCTTCCACATCAAATCCCTTGCAAGTCCTTTAGTTAACGGATCTTCTAAATTTTGGCAAGATCTCACAAAATCCATTGTAATTGCTCTATCTGTGAGTAATTGCGTCACATACCTATGTCTTAATCCAATATGCCTAGACTTGCCGTTATATATATGGCTATGGGCTAGCGACAGTGTAGCCTAACTGTCACAATGTAAAGATATTTGTGGCATTGGTTTTGGCCAAATTGAAATCTCTATCAATAAATTTCTTAGCCACTCTACCTCTCTACTACAAGAAGCCACTGCTATAAACTCAACTGCCATGGTAGAGTCAGTTATGCATGTCTACTTCTTTTCTCCCTAGGAGATTGCTCCCCACGAAAGGGGTGAATATCCACCCACTAGTTGATTTGTGATCATAATGCTCAGTTATCAAACTGGCATCCGTGTATCCTTCTACAACTGAAAGAAATCCGCTGTACTCAATATCATAATTTATGGTATTTCGTAAATATTTAAAAATTCTTTGTACAGCTATCAAATGAATATTACTAGGGTTACTAGTGTACCTACTAAGTTTGCCCATTGCAAATGCAATATTAGGTCTAGTTCATGTCATAGCATACATTAGACAACCAATAACTCTAACATATTCAAGTTGATCCACTGCTCTCCCAGTATTAGGATACAAATATAAATTTGAATCAAAAGGTGTAGTCATGGATTTGCAATCAAAGTGATTAAACTTTTTCAATATTTTCTCAATATAATGTGATTGGGTTAGAATTATACTATTATTATTTCTTATAATTCTAATACCCAAAATCATGTTTGCAATATCCAAATCCTTCATATAGAAATTAGATGACAAAAATTTCTTAGTACTTTCAATGCTAATATTGTCAGTGCCGAAAGTCAATATGTCATCTATGTATAAGCATATTATAACACCTTTATTTCCATTAAACTTGTTGTAGACACATTTATCAGATTCATGTATCCTAAAACCATTGTTCACTACAACTTTATCAAATTTTTCATGCCATTGTTTTGGTGCTTGTTTAAGTCCATAAAGTGACTTAACCAATTTACTAACTTTATGTTCTTGGCCAGGCATGACAAACCTCTTGGGTTGTTCCATGTAAATTTCTTCTTCTAATTCACCATTCAAGAAGGCAGTCTTAACATCCATTTGATGGATTTCAAACTTGTAGATGGTTGTTAAGGCAATCAAAGTTCTGATAGTAGTAATCCTAGCAACTGGTGCTAGGTATTAAAATAATCTAACCCTTCCTTCTGGGTTAAACCCTTTGCTCTTAGTCTGCCTGCTACGTTTGGGTACTAAGAATACCTCAGGTATTCTCATAATACTTCACTATTATTCATTATTTTATTATTACTTTTCACCTACTTTTTACTGTCATTCAATATTCTATTATTACTTTTTTATTACTTTTTCACTACTATTCACAACTATTCTCAACACTTATTAACACTTCTCACTACCCAAACAAAATCATTGAAAACTGTTCAAAAGAGGTATATATACTGTATCTATTAACATAAAACACAACATTTGGACTTCGTCCAATGGTCACGTTGCTTACCTCCAACCGGTTGACACCAGTTTAAACCACAATGGGTGCATGTTTAAACCACAATGGGTGCATTTTGTGAGTTTTATTTTTTCCATGCATTGTAGTACCTCGCTGCTTGTGCCCCTTGACGCGTTGCAACACCTCGTGCGCGGCTCCAGCTCCTGTCTGCACGCCTCGCACTTTGGGGTGCTTGGCCATTGTCTGCGTAAAGCCATTCTCTCCATAAATCAATCAAAACTCCACTGGTCATTGGGTTGACTCGAATCCAAACCCTTTGCGTAAACCCAAGAAATCAATACCACTATGCCAGTGAATGGCTTATGATGAAAATGTAGACCTAAAATATAATAAACCTTATAAACTTTCTATATGTACTCTCTTTTTCAAAATAATTTACAACTTCCAAAATCAACCCAAAAATATTATTAATAAATATAATATGTAATTAATTATTTTGAAAATATTTCAACACTTCCATCCCCCTTCTCTATTGTCAGAATGTCGGTTCCTAGAAATCCTCGACAATGCCGTTTAGATGGATTTGTATGAAAATTTATGTATAGAGGTTTGATCGTCACATTTTTTTTTTTGGCAAGTTCTGAACCCAAAAACCCACATCATTTGTTACTAAAATCCCGTCACCACATTTTCGTATATTGAAGGAAACTGAGTTTTGATAGCTGAAGATGCAAACTTTTTTTTTTAAAAAAAAAAAGTGGGATTCACTTAATAAAGTTCAGCTTTTTACTGTAGGTCTCACTTGTTTTTAAAGAGTCTATATCAGATTCATACTCTCTAGACTTGTATCCTCTAAAAGGTAAATATAAATTTTGCACAGCTTTTTTTAAAGAGTTTAATGTTCCATGTTGCGCCACGTTGCACTGTGGAAAGCGAAGGACTCTACTACAATTCCATGCATGAAACTTCAATGACAAGATTAATGTCTTCAACTCGCATTAACTCAAACCCGAAATTAGTTATAAGCTATAGGAATGGAGTTGGAATGAAGATGTCCCGATCTTATTTCCCT